>NW_026705286.1:300000-600000 GCF_029867415.1 Vicia villosa | reverse complement strand
CCCCCAGATCGGTGGAAGATATTTGTTCCTATCCTGATATCCAGCTCAGTTGAAGGAACCGCCTCCGGATCTCCCAAGATCTTTCGAAGGAGCAAGCCCTCTGATACATCAGATCAGTCGGAAATATCTACTCCCTGACGATTTAGTTCGTTCAGAAGAAGAAATTCGTTTGCCCAGTCCTGATGCCTAACCATCAGTTGAGGACGTTTTCTTTACCCGGCGTACACAGTTCGGAAGAAACATCTGTTCCTATCCTAATATTCAGATTCAGATTAGTTGAAGGAACCGCCTCCGGATCCCCGTGGTCTTACGAAGGAGCAAGCCACTGATATCATCAGATCAGATGGAGATGTTTGCCTGATTGACTTTTTCATTCAGATGAAGATTGTCCTACTTATTTTCTGGCATCATGTCCAGATCAGTTTAAAGGCATTCTTTCCCCGGCGTACACAGTTCGGAAGAGATATTGTTCCTATCCTGATTCCCAGTTCAGTTGAAGGAACCGCCTCCGGATCTCCGTGGTCTTACGAAGGAGCTAGCCGCTAATTCCCAGATTAGTAGGAATATCTACCTGATGATTTAATTGCATCAGAAGAGATGTCTGCCCAGATTCCCAGATCATGATTCCCAGATCAGAGATACCTATTACCCGTTGATGTCCGATTCAACCGATGTATCTCCCTCGATTCCCAGATCGACTTAAGACATCTATCCCGATGCAAGTTCGGAGACATCTGCTACGTCTGATACTCAGATCAGTCGAGATGTTCCTTCTCTTGATAACCAGATCATTTGAAGTGTTTCCCCTGCCTGTGGGTGTCCGTTCCTTCTTATCGCAAGTTGGAGCTTATTTAATTGTCCAGGTCAATTGAAGTTTTTTCTCCTCGCCTGCGGGGTGGTACATTCCTTCTTCATGCAAGATGGAATCTTCTATTGATCAAGAGTGCAAATTTTCGAGTTCATTCTGGTATTCAATCTCCTTCCACCTCAACGGTTCGAAACTTTCGTTTCTCTCTCGTCAGGTTCAAGAAGTTTGAATAGGGGCAGCTGTTGCACCCCAAAATTTGCCCTCTTTATTTGAGCTATAAGTTATGGATGGCGTTTATTTCGTCGTTCAAAAATCAAGAAAAATTAAAGAGTTTGCATTGTTTTGAGACTGTTAAGTCAAGAGGGTTGTGAGGTGGATTGTAAGAGAAAAAGTCATTGCAAGATTATGAGCTTGAGGAGGACATTTTGTTCAAGGCGCCTTTATACTCTCATTTTATTGGAGGCTTATCGTCCAAGGTTGAGTTAGATTGACAAATTGAATCGAATTAGAGCTCCATTGAAGTTTGCAAGTGGATTGAAGTTTATTCACTAAAAGAGTATCCATGCAAGTGTTGATTCGAATATCATTCATTTAAAGTCGAGGTGTAAAACCATTTGGCTCAGGTTCAAGATTATGGTTCAAGAACTTTAATGTCCATTTAAAGATACAAAAAGCCAATTTCTACATGTCCAAGTTCATCATTTACATTCATCCAAATGTCCATATATTCAAACAATCCATACATTCCAACAGGTCCTCCAAAAAGCCCAAATTATAGTTTCATTCTGATTAAAAAGATTACAAAAATTAAAGTTACACAAAAGGATTCTAACACCAAGGTGACTCTATCCTAATTTCATCAGCTGTGAATTCAAAACTGCAGCCACCCAAAACCGCCCCTGCATCCATCCAGAAAGAACCGAACTTGCGCATCAAGTTTAAAAACCTTGCTGCACTTCAAATTAAACCGACCCAAAGAACAAATCCTTGAATAAAGTTCCTTGCGACTTCGAATCAAGTAAACGGCATCGGTTCAATTCTACACTTTCAACACAGAACCAAAAGAAGAAAACCGGTTCACAGAAAATACATAACAGAATCAATTGGAAAGGGATAACAGAACAAAAAGAATTCACAACAGAAAATATCAATAACAGAAAGCTGTAACAAACTTTTACCTCTCTCTCTGAACCGTTCTTCATGGTCTTCATCATCGATACTCACCTTTATCCATATTCTTCATTGTTCAATAATTCTGAGATTCTCTTCAACTAATTCTCACCTTCATCATTTTCACAATCTCTGAATCCTCAATCACACTCCATTCTTGATCCTTCATCATCATCGTTATTCAATCTTCTTGATCTTCACACTGAATCATCAATCTTAATCTTCAGAAACTCGGAAAAAATCTCTTTCGAATCTCTCTCTGAATTGCTTCGCATCAACGCCGTAACAACATCTTAACGGCATCGTATTCATCTCCGTCTCCATGCTTTGAAACCGCAAGAACCTTAGCTTCATCTCTGAACCGATCCACTTCTTCAATTTTCGCTGCGAAATCATCACAAAAAGGTCGGACAGAAAAGTAGTTTCAAGAAATCATCACCGCTTCATCGACGACATCCTTGCAATTTCAACTTCTCCTTCGATCTTCCTTCCAACAGAACTGCATCAAGTAATCAACAATCGAAGCCTCTTCAGTCTTCGTTCAACATTCGCTCAACAACACAACTCAGTATTCGAATCGCCGACAACAACAGTGAATCAACAACGAATCGAACCTGCAAATCGGAAGCAAAACCTTCGTTATCATCGCAACAACAAAAGAAACACATAAACGATGTGAGCGAGAGAGTGAGAATCGAGCGTGTGAGACGGAGAGTCTGAGAGCGGAGATTCGAGAGGGGCGTGAGGCTTGAGAGAGGATGAGAGATTGGGAGAGAGGCGGAGATGAGCGGAACACGGTGGTCTGCGGTGCTCACGGTGGTCTGTGGTGCTCACGGTGGCGATCAGAGAAGGAGGTTCAGCCGCCGTTGAGTATCTTGGGAGAGAAAAACGTGAAACCTGTATAATCTTGGTAAACCTAATCCTTTTTTAGTCTGATTTTGTTCAATCATAATTTGATTAGTCTAATTACGTTAATTGAAACCATAAGTATGATTTAATTGAATTAATGGACCATGAGATTTGATTTGATTAATCTGATGTTAAGGAGAATTGGATCAATTGTTTGAATGCTGATTAATTGATGATATGAATATGATTGGACTCAATACTTTGGGCCTGTACCGAATTCCTGTTCACACCCCAGCCCAACCAGTTTTTGAAAATTATACCCTGTACCCCTACGTTTATCCCAATACCCCGACAATTTTTTAAAAATTCCAATTTTATCCTTTTTTACTTTTTTTTTTTTTTTTTCATTGTTACTGTTTGTACGGACGGTAAGGAGAGAAAGGAAGATTGTTACGTCGTCTGAACCGGATAACCAGACATGCAGTTTTCCGGTTTGTTTTTTTAAAACTTTCATCAACCGGATATCCCATGGATGGGTATTCCGGTTTGTTTTATTTCAACTTTCACCAACCGGATATCCCATGTATGGGTATTCCGGTTTGTTAAATTTCAAGTTTTCCAAACCGG
Source organism: Vicia villosa (assembly GCF_029867415.1). NCBI lineage: Eukaryota > Viridiplantae > Streptophyta > Magnoliopsida > Fabales > Fabaceae > Vicia > Vicia villosa. The sequence goes on along the minus strand of NW_026705286.1, from coordinate 596,546 downwards.
ATATCCCCTTTGTGGGTATTCCGGTTCTTGTTTTTTTTAATTTTTTCCTTTTTTTTTAATTACTTTAATTTTAACTTTTTATTTTTTTTTAATTATATATGAAACTAAATTAATTATATATATATATATATATATATATATATATATATATATATATATATATATATATATATATATATATATATATTTAGGTGTGGATCCTCCTTTGAAGAAATGCGATGTAACTCAAACATGTGTGGATACAACTGATGTTTTTGTAACTGGTCAAAAATTTGCTACAAGAGAAGAGGCGATAAGTTGGATTAAGGACGTTGGAATCAGGAATAAAGTAACAGTTATAATAGCTCGTTCAGATATCAAAACAGGCAAGCGAGGAAGAAGTGATAAATTAATATTTGGTTGTGATAGAGGTGGAAAATACAAAAAAACAGATAGCGAAACCCAAAGTGCTAGTAAGAGATGTGGTTGTCCTTTCAAAATTAGGTCAACACCGTCGAAAGATGGTTCTGGATGGAAGATCGATGTAAAATGCGGAGTACACAACCACGGCTTACCTGATAGATTTGAAGGTCATGCTTTCGTAAGTCGACTAAATACAGATGATAAGCAACATATTGTTGATTTGACAAAACGCCATGTTCCACCAAGACACATATTATTGTCATTGCAAGAGCGTGACCCGGAGAATGTCACTCGGATCACGCAAATATACAAACATAAGAGTAAGATACAAAAAGACATAAGGGGTCCTAGAACAGAAATGCAACAATTGCTCAAGTTGGTTGAAGAATCAGGTTATGTTTACTGGAGTAGGAAAAAGGATGAGTCAGAAGTTGTGAGAGATATTTTTTGGGCACATCCAGAATCAGTGAAGTTGTTGAATATGTTTCCTATTGTATTGATTATGGACTGCACATACAAGACAAACAAGTACAGGCAACCGTTGTTTGAAATAGTTGGTATGACATCAACTAAATTAACATTTGCTGTTGCATTTGCCTATATGGAATCTGAGCAGACAGAGAATTTTTGTGGGGTATTGGATAAGTTGAAACAGTTGTTTATCAAGCAGGATAATTGTCCTCAAGTAATCTTGACTGATAGAGATCTTGCTTTAATGAAAGCCATTGAAACAATATTTCCAAAGACAGCTAATTTGCTTTGCCGATTTCACATCAACAAAAACGTGAAATCAAAGTGTAAGGAACATGTTGTGGATGATATGCGAGAAACAGTGGAGAAAATGTGGTTTGAACTCATAAAGGCTAGTGATGAGATGGAGTACCATCAACGGTTGAAACAACTTGAGGATGCATGTGTTGACTCCAAAGGTTTTATTGATTATGTGAATGACACGTGGTTGACACCGCACAGACATCGATTTGTCGAAGCATGGATCAATCAAGTGTTACATTTGGGCAACACAACAACAAATAGGTATGTTTATGTGATTTTATCGACATTGTTTCTTTATATTAATATTACAGATAATTAGTTGTTTTTTTTAATTTAAAGGGTGGAGTCTGCGCATTGGAAACTTAAGCAAATGTTAGAGAATAGCTTAGGTGATTTATGCAAATGTTGGGAGGCTATGAATGACAACATCAAGATACAAGTGGGCAACATTAGAGCTTCATTTCAGAAGAGTTTTTATGAAGTTGAGCATGCACATACTAGTCCTTTTTATTCAAATTTGCGTGGTTCAGTATCAAGAGCTGCATTGAGGCAGATTGCTGAAGAGTGGTTGAGGATTGACATGGTGGGTACCGATACGCAAAAGTGCGGATGTACTCATAGAAACGTATATGGGTTACCATGTGCTTGTGAGTTAGGGAGATATACATTGAGTGGTGATGCGATACCAATTGAGGCTATTCATATTCATTGGAGGAAACTAAGTATGGAAGGGAATCAAGATATAGATGCAGATGATGGATCAGAAATAGACATGACAAATGCAATCGATGAAATTTGGAAAATGTGGAGGTCATTAGATGTTGTCGGAAAAAGAGCGTTAAAAAGCAGAGTGTGTGAGATTGCTTATCCAACTACAACAAAGATGTGTCCACCGCCTGAAAAAATTAAAACCAAAGGAGGGGTTAAGAAAAAAGGGAAGAGACCTGTGGGATATGATGTTTATCGTGATCCTTCAGGATATGAGTATGTTGATCAATCACATTTGAGTTCTCAAAAATCTTCAAAGAGGTTATATTCACAACTATCTCAAACCTCAAAAAATAGAGAATTTGATAAATACATTGTACAATTTCCAGATTACATCAGACCATTTATTGATGACATTGTTGATGTAATGGATGATGGAAATTGTGGTTTTAGAGCCATTGCATCTTTGCATGGTTATGGCACAGATGGATGGTCAATGGTTCGTCGGGATTTGGAGAAAGAGATTATAGGTCCTAGAAGCAAGTTGTATGAGGATTTATTTGGTCAACGCCTTCCAACAGTGAGATCATCGTTGGATTTATTTGGCACAGAAGAAGTTCAAATTACTTACAAATTTATATTGCTAATATGATGTTTCTAAATTATATGTTCATTTAATTACAGATGAACAAAGAGATGTTTTCAAACAAATCTTGACGGCTGTTGATACCCAGAACGGAGGCGTATTCTTTCTGTATGGATACGGCGGTACAGGCAAAACATACATGTGGAGAACATTAGCTTCTCACATAAGATCAAGAAGACAAATATGCTTGACAGTTTCCTCTTCAGGTATTGCATCCCTGTTTCTCCCCGGTGGTCGAACAACACATTCTAAATTTAAGATTCCAATTCCCACACTTGAATCTTCGACATGCGACATTAACAAGGGTAGTGACAGGGGGGACTTGCTAAAAGTATCAAAATTGATTATTTGGGATGAAGCTCCTATGTGTCACAAATTTTGTTTTGAAGCTTTTGATAAAACCCTCAGAGACATCATGGGTGGATCCAGGTCATCATATAAAATATTCGGTGGTAAGGTAATTGTGTTTGGTGGCGATTTCAGATAGATTCTACAGGTTATTCCAAGAGGCAGTCGTTCAGATATAATTCATGCAACTATCAATTCATCATACATTTGGGATCATTGTAAGGTTTCGAAACTTACAAAAAACATGCGGCTTCAGCAATCTGGAGCGACTACGTCAGCTTACGAGTTAGAACAGTTTTCAAATTGGATATTAAAAGTTGGAGATGGAAAACTAGCAGAACCCAACGATGGCTATGCTGATATGGATATTCCAGCAGATCTTTTGATATCAAATTTTGATGATACCCTTCGAGCAATATTCGAAAACACTTATCCAAATTTTGAAGCTAACTTCAATAATGTAGCTTTTCTGCAGTCAAGGGCAATATTGGCTGGAACAATTGAGACAGTATAAATCACTATGTATTAGATAATCTCCCAGGTAATATTAAAGTTTGTGTGAACATATATTTGAAGAGTTTTTCATTTGCAATTTTAACAAATCGTAATATAAAGTCACTGCATTTTCAGGTGACGAAAAGGAATGCTTAAGCTCTGATTCAGTCGATACGCATGATGGTGATGGCAATGAATCTTTTGATGTTTTAACTCCTGAGTTTTTGAATGCACTGAGAACGTCTGGCCTTCCTAATCATAAGATCAGATTGAAAGTAAATACTCCAATCATGCTGCTCAGGAATATTGATCAAGCAGAAGGTTTATGCAATGGAACACGTCTAATTGTTACAAGATTGGATGATCATGTTATTGAAGCAAAAATAATTTCAGGCAAGAACATCGGCGGTATCATTTATATCGCACGAATGGACATTACTCCAACGCAATTGCCATGGCCATTCAGGATGACACGAAGACAGTTTCCTATAACGGTTTGTTATGCTATGACTATTAATAAATCTCAAGGTCAGTTGTTGGATCATGTTGGCATATATTTGCCGAGAAGCATTGTCATACCCCAAAATTTTCCCATCGTATTTCAGCCCATCTGACTTTCAAATGCTCAAAGATCTCCAATTGCTCAAAGCTACCTAGCTCCTAAACGATCAACCCACAACTAGGGTTTTGTTTCTCTCCAGGTGAAATCAACTTCTGAAACCTCAAGTGAATTCCATGGCCTTTCATATACCTCAAAGGATCCTCATGCCAAGTTTCGAGCTCTGATTCACAAGTTTGATCAGTCAACTGCTCAAATGGACAACAGTCGACCAGTTTGACCTAAAAATCAATTGTGGTCAAAGTACAGTCAAAATTCCTGATTTTTGGTCAACATCCTCATTTTAAAGTATCATTCATCATTTGATCAAGTATTGATCATGATTCATCAAGGAAGTTTCAGAAATCAACAAAACTCAAAGTTCCTAAATTAGGGTTTTAACCTAAAAAGTCAACCCAACTTTGACCAGTCATAACTTTCACATGGAACATCAAAAATTTCCCATTCAAAGCTAATTTTGAAGGAAATTGAATTATCTACAATTTTTTCTTCACATGCCAAGGCCAAAAAAACTTCATTTGAGAGATATGAGCCAATACATTACATGTCCTTTTGAAAGTCAACAAAAATTCATTTTTTCTCAAAGAGTGGTACATGAACATGGTAGACTCAATTGAGATGAAACCAAAAGGAGCTTTTAGAGGACTCTTTAAGATTTCTAAAAAGTCTTATAACACCTCCATACCATAAAAATTGAGAGAGTTATGATTGGCGCAAGTTGGACCAAATTTGTGAAGAGACATGAAACCCTAAGTGAGGAACTTTGAATTTCTAAGTAATGGGCCTATATTGTTGAGTTATGAACATGATAAGGATCTCATGAAAGGCCCATAAACACATTTATCTTTATTTTATGATTTCTATTTCTTTTATTTTGAATTTATTCATTTAAATTCAAATAAAATCAAATAAAATTATAACTAAATGATAAAAGATTGTGAGATTAATTTTCAAGTCAATCTAAAAATCTCCTTGGGACCCATAAGACAATCTCATGCAATAGTTCATGATTTTATTCTTTTGTTTTGAATTTATTCATTTAAATTCCAAAATAAATCAAGTATAATCTAAATTTAATTGTCAAATATTATGAGATTAATTTGGTAGGATTAAATGGCCAATATTACACGTGAAAAGGTGTGGAAAATAGCATGGGACCAATTTAGAAGGATTTCATGCAAGAATAAAAAAAGTCAAATATTTGTTTCAATCAAATCTCTTGTTTCCTCTGCATGGTTTCAACCCTAAATCATTCTCTATATATTTCACAACACACTAAGTCATTAGGGGGTGGAAAAAAAGAAGGGAGGCTGCAGTCTAGCAAGAACCCTAGAGTTCAAAAAATAATCAAGAACTAGGGCACGTGGAGAAATACTTCTCAGCAAGTTGCAGTACAATAAAAGTGTTCAAACATGAAGGATAGAAAAACACTTAGAAAGGGGGGGTTTGAATAAGTGTAGCTTTAAAAACTTGACAGATAAAAATAAATTGCACAGTTATTTTTATCCTGGTTCGTTGTTAACTAAACTACTCCAGTCCACCCCCGCAGAGATGATTTACCTCAACTGAGGATTTAATCCACTAATCGCACGGATTACAATGGTTTTCCACTTAGTCAGCAACTAAGTCTTCCAGAGTCTTCTGATCACACACTGATCACTCCAGGAACAACTGCTTAGATACCCTCTAAGACTTTTCTAGAGTCTACTGATCAACACGATCACTCTAGTTACAATCTGCTTAGTTCACTCCTAAGACTTCCTAGAGTATTCTGATCAACACGATCACTCTAGTTCCTTACAACTTAATGTAATCAATTCTAAGAGTTTACAAATGCTTCTTAAAAGCGATAATCACAACTGTGATATTTCTCTTAACGTTTAAGCTTAATCTCACTAAAATATTACAACAGCAATGTAGTGAGCTTTGATGAAGATGAAGATTCTGAGTTTAGATTTGAACAGCGTTTCAGCAAGTTTGATATAAGTTGTTTTGGTGCAGAATCGTTAACCTTGCTTCTCATCAGAACTTCATATTTATAGGCGTTGGAGAAGATGACCGTTGAATGCATTTAATGCTTTGCGTGTTCCGTACAGCATCGCATTTAATGTTATACGCTTTTGTCAACTACCTCGAGCCTTGTTCACGCTGTGTCTACTGACGTAGCCTTTAATAGCTTTTAACGTTCCTTTTGTCAGTCAGCGTAGCTTGCCACTTGTACTTTCTTCTGATCTGATGTTTGTGAATACAACGTTTGAATATCATCAGAGTCAAACAGCTTGGTGCATAGCATCTTCTGATCTTCTGACCTTGAAGTGCTTCTGAGCGTGATACCATCTTCTGAGCTTCAGTGCTTCTGATCTCTTGTTCTTCTGATGCTTCCATAGACCCATGTTCTGATTCTGCTTCGACCATTTTCTGATGTCTTGCCAGACCATGTTCTGATGTTGCATGCTGAACCCTTGAGACAAAGCTTCTGAGCGCTGAATTATGCGTACTCTTTATATATTTCCTGAAAGGGAAATTGCATTGGATTAGAGTACCATATTATCTTAAGCAAAATTCATATTATTGTTATCATCAAAACTAAGATAATTGATCAGAACAAATCTTGTTCTAACAATCTCCCCCTTTTTGATGATGACAAAAACATATATAAATGATATGAATTTGCGATCAGAAAGAATAGACGGCAAAAGACAAATTTCACAGCTATAGCATAAGCATATGAATATGTCTCCCCCTGAGATTAACAATCTCCCCCTGAGATAAATAATCTCCCCCTGAAATAAATACTCGAAGAACTTTAATAAAAGACTTCCCTGATTATTTCGGTAGAGACGATCATATAAGCTTCTGTCTTTAGAGAATTCATAGCTTCTGACTTCTGCTTTCATAGGACAGCTTCAGAACTAGAATTTCTTTAGATCCCTAGAACACTCACAGCTTCTGATTCCTGCTTCCATCTAGGACAGCTTCAGAACTTGAATTTCTTTGATCTTCTGAACATTCACAGCTTCTGATTTCTGCTTCCATTCAGGACAGCTTCAGAACTTGAATTTCTTTGATCTTCTGAACATTCACAGCTTCTGATTTCTGCTTCCATTCAGGACAGCTTCAGAACTTGAGTTTTCTGGATCTTTAGAACATTCGCAGCTTCTGATTTCTGCTTCCCTCGGATAGCTTCAGAGCTTTGAATTTCTACCAACATCACTTCATGCTAGATTTGTATCAGAACATTGTTGAATGTACCAGAGCATCATCTGAGCATCTCTACATCCTGAAATGTTACAGAACAAAAACTAAACGACAAAAGTCAGCATGAACGAGTTAGAACATAAAATATATGTTTGAACACATTATATGTATCAGAGCCATATAGGCTAAAATAATGTATCAGAGCAAATAATGTATCAGAGCCATAACATTATATGTATCCGAGCAAATAGAATTTTGTTAGAGCAAATAGACAAATATGGATCAAATTCTATCATCAGTGCTTCTGATTCATTCTTCTTTCTTGCTTCTGATTTCTGAAGCTTGACAGCACTCGGCTTGCTTCAGTTTCCATGGTTTTGCTTCTTGTGTTTGCTTTGAAGATTCTCTTCAGTATACCTGCAAAACACTTAAACCATATAGAACTTGCAGTTCTTGTTAGTGAATGTGTGGGAGCTTTACCCAGCAACTGATAGATTAATCAAATCATTTATCATTTATCTTCTCCCCCTTTTTGTCATAACATCAAAAAGAATATTTCAAAAGATTCAGATGCATAAAACGACAAATAAAAACACTGGAATGTAAAAGCAAAGAAACTTTTCATTGATAATTAAAAAAAGGATTACAAGAAATTCCTATGTTTAACAAGCAGATGCAACAAGGAAAAGAAAACTACAAAGACCAAATCCTAAGACCCTAGCTAAGACAAAGTCTGTGCCAGCATGCCATGAAGGAGTGAAACGCTTCATTGACTGCTTCTCGGGCTTTCAGGCGAGGAGTCAGGGAGACTTGGTTCTGATGCAGAGCTTCCACCATCTTTACCAGAGACATCATTCCCAGCAGGTGAAGATGAAGAGATTTCTTCGGAATCGATTAAGGGAGAGGAAGGGTTAGATGAAGAGGAAGCTGAGTCTTGAAGGTCGAAAGATGAGGAAGAAGATGGAGATGATGGAGGGCTTTCACCAGGAGGATGAAACACTCGTCTAGAATAATTTCCAGACAACATTGCTTCGAATGGATTCACCTTGAGAGGATCATAGGTGATTTTGATCTTTTTGGGTTTGGAAGGTGATGTTTCAACAGCTTTTCTTTTGTTGTTTTGATCATTTTCATTATTTCCTGGGCTTGATGAAGAGTTCATGATGGGTTTGCAGAAAATGAACAGGTAGGGTTTGATATGGAAGAGAGAGAGAAAAAAAACTTGATGAGGAAATGCAAAGAGATAGAGAGAGATGAGAGGGAAAGAGAAGAGTTTGAAGAGTATTTAAAAGAAAATAAAATGAGACGAATGATGAATAGCATTTAATGTTACGTGACGTGAGGAGAGATAATAAAGACAAATGAGGTGACTAGCACAGTTACCTATGGTCGGTGTCCCTTCAACTGCACGCACGTTTATCCACGAATAGTAACGACAGGTTTACCATCCCGAGATAAAACGTAACAGCTGTTTTGCTTTAAAAGAGGTTCTGAATCAACTTAGACAATGAAACGTTAGTAATAACCAAATCATAATTTCTAAAAGATTTCAATCAGAACTTCTGATATAAAAAATAATCCATTTTCATTTCAGAAGATACTCATACATGAGAACTTCTCATCTTCTCATTCTGGGCATAAATCCATACTGATGTTCTTCAGAATGAACTTAAACCTATCTTCAGCCAGGGGTTTTGTAAAGATATCAGCCCATTGATGGTCTGTATCAACAAAGTTTAAAGATATAACACCCTTCTGAACATAGTCCCTTATGAAATGATGTTTAATCTCAATATGTTTAGCTTTTGAATGAAGAATAGGATTCTTAGATAAACATATAGCAGAAGTATTATCACAGAATATAGGAATGTTACTCTCAAATATCTGATAATCTTCTAACTGACTCTTCATCCAGAGCATATGTGTACTACAACCAGCAGCAGCGACATATTCTGCTTCTGTTGTTGATAGAGCAATAGTTGCTTGCTTCTTGCTATACCAAGAGATCAAATGACTTCCAAGAAACTGGCAACTTCCTGAAGTACTTTTTCTTTCAATTCTGTCTCCAGCATAATCAGCATCGCAGAATCCTACTAAGTTGTATTCTTTAGATTTTCTGTAAACTAAGCCAACATTAGTAGTACCTTTCAGATACCTTAGAATTCTCTTAACAGCAGTTAAATGAGATTCTCTAGGATCTGATTGGAATCTAGCACACAAACAAACACTGAACAGAATGTCAGGTCTAGAAGCAGTCAGATATAAAAGAGATCCAATCATACCTCTGTATAACTTCTGATCTACCTTCTTACTTACCTCATCCTTACCTAGGATGCATGTTGGATGCATAGGAGTTTTGGCTTCTTTGCAGTCTAGAAGATTAAACTTCTTCAGAAGTTCCTTCACATACTTGGTTTGATGAACATACGTTCCTTCTGATGTTTGATTTATTTGTATTCCAAGGAAATACTTGAGTTCTCCCATCATGCTCATTTCAAACTCAGCCTGCATAGACTTAGCAAACTCCTTTCCAAGTGTAGCATTAGATGTTCCAAAAATAATATCATCTACATATATTTGACAAATTAAAATATCCCTTTTAAAGGTTTTACAAAAGAGAGTAGTGTCCACTTTTCCTCTAGTGAAACCATTATCCAGAAGGAAAGAACTTAAGTGTTCATACCAAGCTCTGGGAGCCTGTTTCAATCCATACAATGATTTCTTAAGTTTAAAAACATGATTAGGAGACATAGAGTCTTCAAAACCAGGAGGTTGATGGACATAAACTTCTTCATCTATATAACCATTTAAGAAGGCACTCTTGACATCCATCTGATAAAGAGTGATGTTATGTTGAGTGGCAAATGAAATTAATAGACGAATAGATTCTAACCTGGCCACTGGTGCAAAGGTTTCTGTATAATCAATCCCTTCTTGCTGACTATAACCCTGAGCCACCAGTCTGGCTTTGTTCCTTACCACTTCACCTTTCTCACTGAGCTTGTTTCTGAAGACCCATTTTGTACCAATTATATTGAATCCATCTGGTCTAGGAACAAGATCCCAAACATCATTCCTTGTAAACTGATTCAGTTCTTCTTGCATAGCAATTATCCAGTCTGGATCTTCTAGAGCATGATCAACAGAAGTTGGCTCGATCAAAGATACAAGACCTAATTGACAGTCTGCATTGTTCTTAAGGAATGCTCTTGTTCTGATTGGATCATCCTTCTTTCCAAGAATGACATCTTCTGAATGACCAGAGATGAGTCTGGATGATCTTCTGACGGATGGTTCTTCAGAAATACTTAGATCCTCCAGAGAAGCTGATACTTGATCTTCAGATTCTTTGCTTCTGAGAAGCTCTGCTTCTGATGCGTTGCTTCTTGGCTCAACAACTTCTGATATATCAATATCGCAATCTGCAAAATTATCAAACTGCTTTGGTTTTTTAGAACCAAGCTTATCATCAAACCTGATATTGATTGATTCTTCTACAATCAATGTTTCAGTATTGTATACTCTGTAGCCTTTTGAGCGTTCAGAATATCCAAGAAGGAAACATTTTTGTGCTTTGGAATCAAACTTACCAAGATGATCTTTAGTGTTCAGAATAAAGCATACACATCCAAAAGGATGGAAATATGAAATGTTGGGCTTTCTATTCTTCCACAATTCATAGGGAGTCTTATTTAGAATAGGTCTGATAGAGATTCTATTCTGAATATAGCATGCAGTGTTTATTGCTTCTGCCCAGAAATGCTTAGCCATATTGGTTTCATTGATCATGGTTCTGGCCATTTCTTGCAGAGTCCTATTCTTTCGTTCTACAACCCCATTTTGCTGTGGAGTTCTAGGACAAGAGAAATCATGGGCAATACCATTTTCTTTGTAGAACTCTTCAAAGGATCTGTTCTCAAATTCACCACCATGATCACTTCTGACCTTTATGATTTTACACTCTTTTTCAGATTGAATCTGAATGCAGAAATCAAAGAACACTGAATGAGTCTCATCCTTGTGTTTCAAGAATTTTACCCATGTCCAGCGGCTATAATCATCTACGATGACTAATCCATATTTCTTCCCTCTGACAGATGCTGTTTTGACTGGGCCAAACAGATCAATGTGCAAGAGTTCTAATGGCCTTGAGGTAGAAACAACATTCTTGGACTTGAATGCAGGTTTGGAGAACTTGCCCTTCTGACATGCTTCACAAAGAGCGTCTGATTTGAATTTCAGATTAGGGAGTCCTCTGACCAGATTCAGTTTGTTAATCTGAGAAATCTTTCTCAAACTAGCATGACCTAATCTTCTGTGCCAGACCCACTGCTCTTCAGAGACAGACATAAGACAAGTCACCTTCTGACTCATAAGATCTTGCAGATCTGTCTTATAAATGTTGTTCTTCCTCTTGCCTGTAAATAGGATTGAGCCATCCTTCTGATTTACAGCCTTGCAAGACTCTTGATTAAAGATTATATCATAACCATTGTCACTTAATTGACTGATAGATAAGAGGTTATGTGTTAATCCTTCTACAAGAAGTACATTAGAAATGGAAGGAGAGTTACCAGACTTTATAGTTCCAGAGCCAATTATCTTGCCCTTCTGATCTCCTCCAAACTTGACTTCTCCTCCAGACTTAAGCACCAGGTCTTGGAACATAGACCTTCTTCCTGTCATGTGTCGCGAGCATCCAGAGTCCAGGTACCATGACATGTTGTGCTTTGTCCTTTTTGCAGTCAAGGATATCTGCAATAGGAATAATCTTATCCTTAGGTACCCACATTTTCTTGGGTCCTTTCTTGTTAGATTTTCTCAAGTTCTGATTGAACTTGGGTTTAACATTGTAAGCAATAGGAGGAACAGCATGATAATTTTTAATGTGAGTTTCATGATATTTCCTAGGTTGTGTCACATGCTTTTTGGTGTGTGTTATGTGAAAACTTTGAGCATGTGAAGTGTGCCTAATATCATGAGAGTGGCCATACTTGAACTGATCATACAATGGCTTGTATGTGATTTTCATTTCATCAACAGGTTCAAGTTTGTATGGGGTTTCACCCTCAAAACCAATGCCTACTCTTTTGTTTCCAGACACAGCATATATCATAGAAGCTAGCTGACTTCTGCCAATACTTCTAGATAAGAACTTCCTGAAACTTAAATCATATTCTTTCAGAATATGGTTTAGACTAGGAGTGGATTTTTCTGAATCAGAAGGAGATCCAACATTATTGGATAATTTTAAAAGTTTTTCTTTTAATTCAGAATTTTCCAACTCAAGCTTCTTTGTTTCAAATTCAAATTGCTTTTTCAGCTTTTTGTATTTGAGACTAATCTGAGACTTGAGTTCCAGTAGTTCAGTTAGACCGGAAACTAACTCATCTCTAGTAAGTTCAGAAAATACCTCTTCAGAGTCTGATTCTGATGTAGATTCTGATTCGTCATCTTCTGTCGCCATCAGCGCACAGTTAGCCTGCTCATCTTCAGAGTCTGAATCATCTTCTGACTCATCCCAGGTTGCCATAAGACTTTTCTTCTTATGAAACTTCTTCTTGGGATTTTCCTTCTGAAGATTTGGACATTCATTCTTGTAGTGTCCAGGCTCATTGCATTCATAGCACATGACCTTCTTCTTGTCAAATCTTCTGTCATCAGAAGATTCTCCACGTTCAAATTTCTTTGAACTTCTGAAGCCTCTGAACTTCCTCTGCTTGGTCTTCCAGAGTTGATTTAGCCTTCTGGAGATTAAGGACAGTTCATCTTCTTCTTCAGATTCTGATTCTTCAGGATCTTCTTCTCTAGCCTGAAAAGCGTTAGTGCATTTCTTGATATTAGATTTTAATGCAATAGACTTACCTTTCTTTTGAGGCTCATTTGCGTCCAGCTCTATTTCATGACTTCTCAAGGCACTGATAAGCTCTTCCAGAGAAACTTCATTCAGATTCTTTGCAATCTTGAATGCAGTCACCATAGGACCCCATCTTCTGGGTAAGCTTCTGATGATCTTCTTTACATGATCAGCCTTGGTGTATCCCTTGTCAAGAACTCTCAATCCAGCAGTAAGAGTTTGAAATCTTGAAAACATCTTTTCAATGTCTTCATCATCCTCCATCTTGAAGGCTTCATACTTCTGGATTAAAGCAAGAGCTTTAGTCTCCTTGACTTGAGCATTTCCTTCATGAGTCATTTTCAAGGACTCATATATGTCATAGGCCGTTTCCCTGTTAGATATCTTCTCATACTCAGCATGAGAGATAGCATTCAGCAAAACAGTTCTGCATTTATGATGATTCCTGAAAAGCTTTTTCTGATCATCATCCATTTCTTACCTTGTCAGCTTTACGCCTCTGGCATTTACAGGATGTTTGTAACCATCCATCAGAAGATCCCATAGATCACCATCTAGACCCAGAAAGTAACTTTCCAGTTTATCTTTCCAGTATTCAAAGTTTTCACCATCAAATACCGGCGGTCTAGTATAACCATTGTTACCGTTGTATTGCTCAGCAGAGCCAGATGTAGATGCAGGTGTAGGTGTAGTCTTTTCACTTTCATCAACCATCTTTTACTGAAGCGTTTTTCTCTTCCTGAATCTTTTCTAAACATGGTTAAGTGCTTGCACCTTAGAACCGGCGCTCTGATACCAATTGAAGGATAGAAAAACACTTAGAAAGGGGGGGTTTGAATAAGTGTAGCTTTAAAAACTTGACAGATAAAAATAAATTGCACAGTTATTTTTATCCTGGTTCGTTGTTAACTAAACTACTCCAGTCCACCCCCGCAGAGATGATTTACCTCAACTGAGGATTTAATCCACTAATCGCACGGATTACAATGGTTTTCCACTTAGTCAGCAACTAAGTCTTCCAGAGTCTTCTGATCACACACTGATCACTCCAGGAACAACTGCTTAGATACCCTCTAAGACTTTTCTAGAGTCTACTGATCAACACGATCACTCTAGTTACAATCTGCTTAGTTCACTCCTAAGACTTCCTAGAGTATTCTGATCAACACAATCACTCTAGTTCCTTACAACTTAATGTAATCAATTCTAAGAGTTTACAAATGCTTCTTAAAAGCGATAATCACAACTGTGATATTTCTCTTAACGTTTAAGCTTAATCTCACTAAAATATTACAACAGCAATGTAGTGAGCTTTGATGAAGATGAAGATTCTGAGTTTAGATTTGAACAGCGTTTCAGCAAGTTTGATATAAGTTGTTTTGGTGCAGAATCGTTAACCTTGCTTCTCATCAGAACTTCATATTTATAGGCGTTGGAGAAGATGACCGTTGAATGCATTTAATGCTTTGCGTGTTCCGTACAGCATCGCATTTAATGTTATACGCTTTTGTCAACTACCTCGAGCCTTGTTCACGCTGTGTCTACTGACGTAGCCTTTAATAGCTTTTAACGTTCCTTTTGTCAGTCAGCGTAGCTTGCCACTTGTACTTTCTTCTGATCTGATGTTTGTGAATACAACGTTTGAATATCATCAGAGTCAAACAGCTTGGTGCATAGCATCTTCTGATCTTCTGACCTTGAAGTGCTTCTGAGCGTGATACCATCTTCTGAGCTTCAGTGCTTCTGATCTCTTGTTCTTCTGATGCTTCCATAGACCCATGTTCTGATTCTGCTTCGACCATCTTCTGATGTCTTGCCAGACCATGTTCTGATGTTGCATGCTGAACCCTTGAGACAAAGCTTCTGAGCGCTGAATTATGCGTACTCTTTATATATTTCCTGAAAGGGAAATTGCATTGGATTAGAGTACCATATTATCTTAAGCAAAATTCATATTATTGTTATCATCAAAACTAAGATAATTGATCAGAACAAATCTTGTTCTAACAAAACATACTCCTAAGGACCAGATGAAGCTCCTGCAATCATCCTTGCAACTTGAGGTAGCCCAGAAAATGCCCTTCAAATCGCAACGGTTTGTATAGGTTCATTTGATTTCAAATCTTTATTACAGACCGTTTAATTAGTTTTGATGCATCCATTCATGTTTGTATTGATGTTTAAGGTTGTTTAGGTCCATCGTTTGTGAGTTTTGCCCTAAGAGTGGAGATCCACCATTGTTAGGGCATGGAGTTTTGCTTTTTCTAAATCATGGCTATGGGACGTTTCAGACCAAAATAATGCTTTCATTGAACTCGTAGCACATTAAATAGTGGATCTGGGCACGACTAATGAGTGTTTAACGCGTGTTATTTGAGTTTTGATTTTTGCAGAAATTCGTAGGAGCAAATCGCAGGTAAAGTCACAGCAAAATGTGTAACTAAATCCGCAGGAAAACACAGAGGGAGACGAAAATGACTGGGATGGATGGTACGTCGTGATTGGTCCGTCAACACCTTCATAACCTCTCTCCATGCGTGCTGCACTCTGGTTGGCCGGTCAACAAGTCTTTCTTTCTCTCTCAATCTTCATTGGTTCACGCTAGCACCTGGGCCCATTCCTAACTTCTTTTGACTTTTCAATGTTTGTTTGATTATTCTTATTTATTTATTTTGATGCGTATGAAAAACAAGTAACAATTGCAGTTGAGATGGTAAGGGTCGTATGGAGCTTTGAAACCTGGGTTCGATCCCCAGTTGGACAATGTATTTTTCTTACAAATTGTTTGATTGAAGATCTAGCGCTTCGCCTCTCCTCACGCATATGGTGCTCCTCCCATCCTGACCGTCAAATCTCCTGGAAGCTTTGATCCAACGCCTTCAGAAGCGAATCTCCATGGTGCTCCCTCAGGAGACGCTGCACTCAATCAGGCGTCCCCAATCTCCTTTTTTTCAGGTTTTGTTGTTTTTTTTTTATTTTTTGTTTGATTATTTAATTTAAATATTTTACCAATTAACTAACCACTAGTTTAGTTTTTTTAGATTAATAATTACATTTTCATTATTTTTTTTAATAACCTAATTAATTAGTGTTCTCATTTAGGGTAATTAATTTATTCATAAATTAAAAAATATAAAAACAATTTGTCTTTTTATTAGGTTAAATAATTAGGTCTTATTTAACTAATTTAACCTATTTTTTATTATTCTCTTAAATAATTTTCTAACTAATTCCCGATTCTCTTCTCATCTCAAACTCCGTTGAATGACGCATGCTTGTTTTTTTTTATCGTTTTATTTTTGTTATTTATTTATTTAAATTTTAGAAAATGTGTATAGGTTGCTTATTCAATTTTTTATGTAATAGTAGTTAGGATTTATTTTCTCGCACTTTACTTTCTTGCACTTCCCCCGATTTTTGGTTATGTACCCCCCCTAATCCCGAAGCCTTGTAATACCGTAGGATATTTACTTTCCGCAATTTATTTTCCTGTAAATATATTAACTGTTGTGGTTAGTAAAATAGGGAGTGACAACAGTTAATTGAACCGTTAGCCCACTAATTTCAAGATAAATATCTTAATCTAACACACTCATTTTAGTGTCCACACACTCACCTTTAGGGTACCTCCTCTTATGCTGCCTTTCGATCAAAAATAGGCAAGTCCCTCGGATGTAGGGATACCTTAGCATATGCTGCCTACGAGTTCAAATCATCATAGTCCCTCGGAATAAAAGATCATAGTCCCTTCTAGTTGCCTACGAATAAAATGATCTCGTCCCTCGATGTTGCCTCGATAAATGATGATAGTCCCTTCGAATGCTGAGGTATCCTTACTGTTGCCTAAAATGACTATGACATCTTTCCCCGAGACTACCTACCTTCTTTATGGTAGGGACAGTCTTGTGGCGAACGATTATTCTCGATGACCCTTTGATGACCCGCACATCCAATTGAAAGACTTCCTGCCCTCTCATGGTATGAATAGACCCTTTCGCCCGAAAGACTAAAAGAACAAGAAAGACAATCTTAGGGTAGGTGTTCTTAAATGCTTGCTCACATTCAAGTCAAAAATCAAAATGCTTTTCATACCTCCTTTTTCAAATCAATTCAAAAAGGCTACGCTTATTTACAAGCTAAAGTCCTTATTCAAATCTTTTCTAAACACACACTTTTCAAACAAATCAAACAAACAAGTGAGCTAAGCAATTAAGAGCCCATGGATAACCATGGATACAAAGGGTGCTTACACCTTCCCTTTGTATAACCTACCCCCCGAACTCAAAATCTTTTTAAAAGGTCTTTTCCTGTTCTTTTAGCCTTTCTATATATTGGATAAAATAAAAGTCGGTGGCGACTCTTGCTATCCGCAACATTTCAAAAAAGTCAATTCTCCTGCCGTGTTACAAACGTGTTCAGCCATGGCCAGTTTTATGTTGCAGTTTCAAGAGTAAAGAGCAGAAAAGGCCTTAAAATCTTGATCCATGACAAGGATAAACATCCATTGACAACCACAACAAATGTGGTCTTCAAAGAAGTGTTTGAAAATTTGTAGTCTATATGTTTAACATAATCTATGGTAATGTTGTTATTGGTAGAGATTTCGTGTTGGGTTGCCTAAAGTCAGGTTACAACTTAAACAATTTATTAACTGTCATTAATTAAAGATTGGATATGCCCTTTGCATACTGATAACATATTTCATTTGTTCCATTTTTTTCAAAAAGAATTATGAATATTAGCTGACATAATCTCAATGATTACAGAACACCATCACTCAAAAAATAGGCAAGGCAAAAATTGATGTTGATAACCATTCTTTAAATCCATTACAGAACCTAACTATTTTACAATCAAAATACCATCAACAACAAATTTAAAGCTCCAACTAACAGCTTTACATATTCATCAGCTACTTTTTCCCTAAATACACAAACATCAGATCTGAAAATGGAATCATGGAGAACTCTATGAAATCTCCAACTTGAAGGTTATTTTATTTTGCAAAATCATACCATCCAACTCCAATATGTTTTTCATACTCATTCCTTCCAGCCCTAAGAATATGACAGTGATATCCCTTACTGTCAATCAGATCTACCATCTTTATCGCATGTTGGTCTTTACGAAAACATGTCCTTGATATTTCCATTGGAATATTCTGCATTGTAACTTCCTACTTATTAATCTCAAAGATCTAAAGCTCTATATACAGCAGTGGATATAAGTGGTTTTTGAACTTACCAGGGCATTTTGCCCGCGCATGTTCGCTTCTGTGACATTAGACCTCCACTTTACCAGGGCATCTCATGCATTCATCCTCTGTAAGAAACCCATCTTTTATAAGTGTTTCCAACATCTCTTCCAGCTCTTCCTCAAACTCTTTTCTAATGTTACGTGCCCATTCAAGACTGTCTCTCTCAGGATCACTGAAACATTCATTTTAAAGAGTAACACTGTTATTAAGTAACAAGATGAGAAATCAAGGGAAACCAGTTTTTCTATTATAACATGCATGCAAACAATACTTACCTGCTTGATGGAGAAGGGACAAAGGGAACTCCCCACTTCACCATCTCAAAAGTAAATTTGATAAGACAATATTTTGTTGCATCATGACAATACTTACTATATATAGATAGTAATACTCTTTATAACTAGGCCGGACAACAGTGATGGGCCTACATATTTTATATGTACAATTTTCCAAAATTTTTGCTAAATGAGTCTTAACTACATAAAGGAATTTTATCTATTATTGAAGTAGTCCATAGATGTCATATACAGGCCATATATAGCGATTAAAACTCAACAATGAGTCCAAAATATTGGCCATATATACATATACAAATATCAATTTAGACAAAATTTATTTTGGCTCACTATTTCAAAATTCCTATATATATATATATATATATATATATATATATATATAGTTACATAGATATAAATCAGGCTTTTAAATATTTATGGGCCTCTATTTCGCTTTGCACATTTAATAAAAATATTGTTAAAAAAAATTTTATTACATAAATTGAAGTTGCTATATATTCAAGTTGACTATATATTATGTATTCTTTATAAACTCTAATTTGTTTTTAACATGGTAAATGGTTCATCGAACAAAAACTTCTTAAACCATGTCATATAAAATTTAGAAGTATGATAAATAGGGAAATTTATCATGCATATAAATAAATTATTCTAACACACATGAGCCAATAATGATGGCCAATGTAAAGGACCAATTATTAATTATGTAGAACATCAAGATGACCAAAAAATATAACTTAAAGAAATTATCCATACCAGCAAAAAACTATTGTTAGAGTTATACAACATTGCACAAAAAGATCCAACCCAGTTAGGGCATCAAACAACAAGATTCAAACAAGTCATATGAGTAACAACCACATACAAAACATTAAAATAGTTTAGTGACTGAAACTACTTAAACAACAAAAAGAAAGAAAGTTTCTTCCACAACTTTTCAAAGCACCATCATTTCTTCTTCATTGTAACATACATGAAAGCACCATGTCGCGGCAATTGACATATCAGTGTGTCACCTTTCTTGAACCCTTTGGTCTTCACATAGTTGTACCATCCTTAAGTCATGTATTTCTCAGATGGGCTTGGTACCCCGTTACAGTTTGCTGTCTTCACAGTACACTTGAATTCTTGATACAAGTCACAATCTCTAATAGTTATCTCCTTCTGATTACTTGCCAAGCAGTCTATTGATATCTCCTTTAGGAAATGCTGCAACAATACAAAGATTCATTGAATAAACACTTGAGATCAACAAAGTATTAAAATATGAGGAAGGTTTTGAGTATGATTACCTGGACATTATCGTTTTTCACTTTTGAATTCTTTATAGCAATATCCCAGCAGTATGTTGGCTTTCCCCAAACCATCTTATCCTAACATTTGATTGATTTTTTCCCTTCTTCCCAAATTTCATTGGTCTTTTCTCATTCCCATTTGTGACAGCTTTTTTGTTGGAAATCCTGCACAAAGTCTTGCTATTTGTTCTCTTCTCAAGGACCGTTGCTTTCTTCCCAACTGTTTTCTCAACAACAGTTTTGGACTTCTTAGTTGTTTTTTTACTTGGTTCATTATCATTCCCAGAAACAAGGGGGACATCATCTTCTTCAACCTTAACATTCCTCATACGAAAAGCAGTATTGTTGAAAGTTGGAACAACTACAGGGGTATTCTTGCAAGTTTCTGCAAATGTAACAGATTTCTTCGCAATTGCTTTACCTTTTTTAACCGCTTTGGCAGAAGATTTTTTTATAGAACCCTCTGCAACCTCATCCACGAGTTTTTTTATTTCATACATTGCTGAATCCTCACTGAAACAAGAGTTATAAGTCCGTTACGACATTATGAATGACAACTAAATATTAATAACCCCAAATGTTACTTAAACCAGCGCAATATTGAAAGATTAACAATTTTAAACAATATATATGACACTCTTGACTGAAAATGAAACTCTTATGAATGAGAGAGTAACTCTAACATGAGCTCTTAAACATGCAATGGAAGGTTCACAATATCTCCAAAACATGCTCTTTGAAATAGTCAAAAACTCCATTCACAGCATTTTCTAAAACTTACACAAATCTATTTCAGCATGCAGCACAAATCAAAAAACCCTAAAACCTAACTAAATCGGAGATCAAGAAAAACCCAACACAATGAAAATAAATCAGAAATCAGTTTCTAACCTCATGAGTTCTTCGTCGTCGTCTGATATCCATCCATGCGTTGGTTTTCTTCCACCCCTCATTGTCGCCATTTCTTGCGTATGCCCGTAGTGATATCAGGATTTTCTAACGAGAGGAAGGAAAACGAGAGCAGTGATAAAGTGAACAGTCTGAAATATTTTGTTTAACAACTCTGCACGCTTCATTTTCCCTAGACATGTTCAATAAATGACACATATCTCAATCACTCAAAACTGTTACCCATGATCCACCGTGTAACCAAAGCAATTACTACACCATTTTGAAACAATGCTTTATAGTGTAACATAAAAAATGCATTTAAGTTATCTTTATCTATTAACTTCAAACATACATGCATATAAGAATTCTTTTGTTGCTTTACCGATATCATGCAGTGTTTTTAATTTTAGTTTTTTTTTACTTTTTTAATTGCTTGTTGTTTACTCTTTTTCCCACGTTTTAGAAAACAAAGTTTCAATATTTTTTATTTATATTCTGCCTTTTTTTTAGAATCCACTTTTTTGGGACCAATCAATATATTTTATCAATTCAACCTTATTAAATATTAATATTAATTACATATACAAATTTGCCCTCTTATGTGTGTGTGTGTGTGTGTGTGTATATATATATATATATATATATATATATATATATATATATATATATATATATATAGTTATAGAGTTTCACAATATTCCCAATACATTTCATTTATATTCAAAGGTTAGAATAGTTTTTTTTTCAATCTCTACATCTTTGGTCTAAGAATTGAGAGTTTTTTTTTTCATGAAGATACTTTTTATGAACATTCATCTTCAAAAGTTTTTATATATTTTAATTGTACTTTTCAAATTTTATAAGTTACACACTACAAATTGTTTTCCAATATATTTCATTAACAATATTTCTTTTATTTTCCAGCACCTATGGAAAAAAATTATGGTGGAGAAGCAAGCGATCCCCATCCCAATCGTTTAGGTTACAATGTAGAACTTCATTGGAAAAAGAAATTCACAAAATGCTATAAAAAAGGAAAAAATTGCATGGTGATTTTTCATTTAGAATTTTTGTGTTTTATTCTTAATTTTTTATATATCTATATTTTATGTAACCACAACTAACAATACATATATTGTTGTAGAATATTCCAGCTGACATTGTTAGAAAGGGATTCTGTGCTGATCATTCAAACTTAACATTGATGGACTTCGATGATTTGCAACCTCTTGATTGTCAAGTTCTTAAGGGGAAAAACCCACACAGTGAGATGTATCTTGGAAAGGGTTGGTACGAGTATGGAGCTTCAAGAAATTTAAGTGTTGGCGATGTCTTGCTTTTTCATTATTTTTCTTATTCTGAGATGCTTTACGTTAAGCATGTAAAAAAGGATAGAGTGAAGTATGTAATAAGTGATGACTCCGATTAAGTTTTCTTTTTCTGTAACGCTTTTTAATGTTTGTTTTGTCATCATTTCAAGTTTATTATAATAAATCACCAAAATATCAAATTTATATACATACACCGTGAATCATTTTTTCATGTTGGCCCTATATTTTTTATAAATGCTTCTTAATATATTTCATTGACACGACCCGTGCAAACGCACAGGTCCTTTACTAGTTTCTTATAAAGAAGGGTACTCCCTTGTCACACTAATTAATAATTAAATGAAAAAGAGAGAAGAAATTCACTTATCTCTTATTTTTAGAAATAATAGAAGAAGGAATTGACAAGCAGAACTATCAAATGAGATGTTACATGTTGATTGGTTGCTTACACACCTTGTTGTAGGTAAAATCAAGTGAGAAAAAGAAGTTTATTTGTCTATGGATTTTTAGAAAATAACAGTAGAAGAAATTGACAAGCAATTAGCAAACATATGCTTTAGAGATAGACATGAATTTCAATTTGATTTTACCAAAGTCATACTATGAAACAAAGAAGATGATTTCAGGATTAGGATTGGGGTATGAAAAGATCCATGTTTGTCCTAATGATTGCATATTGTATTGGGATAAACATATCAATGACCAAATATGTCCAAAGTGTGGTACTTCAAGGTGGAAAACAACAAATGAGGATGTACAAGCTAATGGAAAATAGACTTCTGAAAAGCGGAAGAACTTACCCGCAAAGATCCTTCGTTGGTTCCTTTGAAACCAAGGTTGCAAAGGTTATTCATGTCATCTAAAATTTCTGAATCAATGAGATGGCACCATGAGAATAGATTGAATGATAGGTCTCTTAGGCATCGGCTGACTCACTTGCTTGGAAGGAATTTAACTCTCGATATCCAACATTTTTATCAAATCCCCGTAATGTTCGATTAGGGGTGGCTTCTGATGGATTCAATCCTTTTAAGACTATGAGTATAACCCATAACACTTGGTCTGTCATGCTAATTCCTTATAATCTTCCTCCTTGGATGTATATGAAACAATCATTTTTCATGTTATCACTACTCATTCCAGGCCCTAAAGGTCCCGAAAATAATATTGATTTTTATCTACAACCATTAGTACAAGAGCTGCAAGAGTTATGGTTTGATGGAATTGAAACTTTTGATGCCTACGAGAAAGAGACATTTCAACTCCACGTTGCTATAATGTGGTCTATCAATGACTTTCCTGCATATGCAAACTTATCTGGATGGAGTACTAAAGGGCAATATGCTTGTCCATGTTGTGATGTTGAAACTTCCTCACGATGGTTAAGTAATGGTGGAAAATTTTGTTACATGTCTCATTAGCGTTGGTTAGCGCCTAATCACAAGTGGAGGTTGAATAGTAGGGATTTTGAGGGAACAATTGAGTTAAGGGATCCTCCTCCTAGAAGACAAGATGGGGTCGAAATTACAAAGCAAATAGATGAAATTTTAGAAGAGGGTCTAGAGAATGGGGCACAACCTTGGAAAAAGAAGAGTATTTTCTTCACTTTGCTTTATTGGCAATATAATGTATTGCGTCACAATCTAGATGTGATTCACATTGAAAAAAAATGTATGTGATAATATCATTGGTACATTGTTAAACCAATAGGGAAAATCCAAAGATAATTATAAGGCACGGGATGACCTTGTAGATATGGGCATAAGAAGTACGTTTCACCCCTAACCATGTCCCAAAGGCAGTACAATGCTTCTTCCTAGAGCATGTTATCAAATGACTACCAAAGAAAAAGACGCTTTTCTGAGCATCCTCAAGAATGTAAAAGCTCCAGATGAATGCTCATCAAACATCTCACGTTGTGTGCATGTCAAGCAGCGAAAGATATTTAGCTTAAAAAGTTATGATTGTCATGTTTTAATGCAACAATTTCTTCCGGTTGCGTTAAGGGGTTCTTTGCCTGATAAAGTCACTTCAGTTATTATTGACCTTTACAACTTCTTCAAGCAAATATGCTCTAAGGTACTTAATATGGATGTTCTTGCACAATTGGAGTCTCAAATAGCTATAACACTTTGTCAACTAGAAACAATTTTTCCTCCATCTATTTTTACCATTATGATACATTTGGTAATTCATTTGGCTTATGAAGCCAAGGTTGCTAGACCAGTACAATATCGGTGGATGTATCCTATTGAGCGGTATGAACTCTATATTTAAGAATGACATAATTATTAAATACGTTATTTTTTATGCTAAATGCATAGATATGTAAAACAAAATTTACTTTCAGGTTTCTTCTTACACTTAAGTCATTTGTACGCAATAGAGCACATCCAGAAGGATCAATTGCAGAAGGTTTTTTGGCCATTCAGGTTTCTTTTTTATGATGATTATACATTGGAAGATGATGTGACATTTCTACATCCTGTTGGAAGACCACTAGGAAGGAAAAAACAACAAACGTTAAAAATAGGGAAGCGCAAGAGAATTAGTAGAACTAAGCTTGATGAAAAGGAGTTAATGCAAGCTCATAGATATGTTATTTCTAATTGTGATACAGTCGCTTCATTTATAGAGTAAGACACCAATAATATTTCACTTTTACACTTTTGTGTACTTTTTTTACTCGTCTAATTATATATTCATTATTTTTAGAGAACACATTGGACTTCTTAAGAGACAGGCTAGATCGCGACGATTGTCACAACTTGAAGTCGATAAACAACATAGTAAAAAATTTAGTGATTGGTTTCAAGAGACGGTAAGCGCAAAAGAATTGAAACCACTTAGTTTAGTTGTTAGTTGTTTATGTCGTTAGCTAAATTTTGTTATTGAACTATTATAGATTCATCACATGGATGAACAAGGGAGTCAAGAAGTTACTCATGAACTTAGATGGTTAGCTCGTGGACCATATGAGGTGGTAAGGAGATACACCAGTTATGTCATTAATGGTTTTAGGTTCCACACAAGGAAGAGAGAAAGATACTTGAATACGCAAAATTGCGGAGTAGTTGTAAGGACAAAGATCTCAAATGATGAAATTAATTACTATGGAGCAATAACTTATATAATACAATTGGATTATTCGGGAAAGTACAAGGCTGTGTTATTCAAATGTGATTGGATTGATATCAAGAAAGGGGTCAAGAAAGATAAGTTTGGAATGATACTTGTGAATTTCAAATTTTTGAAACACACTGGAAAAAATCTTTGGGATGATCCATTTGTTTTTGCATCACAAGCTAAAAAGGTGTTCTATGTATATGATGAGAGAAATAAGGATTGGCCTGTTGTTTTAGATGCAAAGCTGAGGGATACTTATGATATGGGTGATGAGAAATCCAATGAAGTTGAAGAAATCCATGAGCAACCACTTCATAATACGAGCGAAGCTACTCAAAATGTTAATGATTTACCAATTGGAGTTTCAGTTGATGATAATGATTTCTTTGAAGTTGTTGTTGATAATAATATTGATGAAGAGGATGGGGGAGGAAGAGGATATGTTTTAATTGTCGATGATTTTGTACTTTTCTTATACAATTGGAATTGACTTTTTGTTTAGCTAATGTTTTGATTATGAATTTGATTTTAGACTCATTATGTTTTTTTTTCTATGCACACATTCTCATTTCCTTTATATTTTATGGTCATCATACTATTGCTTTTCTATCTAATGCTATTTTATGTCAAAAGCTAGTTCAAGTTTGTGTTAATCATTCATTTTCTTAATTGAAAGTATTACATCAATGGGAAGGAAGAGAAAATTAAATATTGGGAGCCGCGTCTTAAAAGAATCAAACCAAGGAAGTAATGTTGCTTATACAGCCTCAACTCAAGCCCAAAGAAGTAATGCTGCTTATACAGCCTCAACTCAAGCCCAAAGAAGTAATGTTGAAGAAACTCAAACAACCTCCACACAAGCCCAAGGAAGTAATGTTAAAGAAACTCAAATAACCTCCACACAAGCCCAAGTAAGTAATATTGAAGAAACTCATACAAACTCGACTCATGCAGAAGGAAGTAATGTTGAAGAAACTCACGAGTCTGAAGATTCCCACTCCATTCCTTCGGATATAGAAGCAGAAGAAGCTCATATTGAAAAAGGTGTAAATTATTTATAATTTCTATTTTTATAATTTATTTTATGTTAGCATAATATTTATATGATTTGTGTTTTGTTGTCTTACACGTAGAGGTTGAACCTAAAAAATTGAGAGGTCCAACAAGAATGTTAGATGTATGGGACATGGATGGTGGTGATTTCATAATTGTTAATTTGGACAAGTATGGTCGACCCATTGGTGAGGAAGGGACAACTCTTACTCGTTTCATAGGAAGTATGGTTCGAAGGAATCAATATGCTTCCATCAAATACATATCTTGGAAGAAAATGTTTGATGAGGAAAAATTAGATATGTTGAAATTGATAGAGGTATTGTAATTTTATATATAAAGCATGGTGTATCCAAATTTATATTATCGCTTATTTTATGTTATAACTATTTAATATTTCTTTATTTGTTTAGTCCAAATTTGAGTTTGTTCCTCCTGTAAATGACACAACAAGAGAAATGTTGAAATATGATATGAACGAGAAGTGGAGACAATGGAAGAGTGATTTAAAATCAAAGGCGTATGACCCAAGTAAAACTGAAGAAGAAATTGCATCAGTTGTACCAAATAGTAGGGTTAATCCAAATCAGTGGAGATAACTAGTTCATCATTAGTTTTCTCAAGAAGGACAAGTAAGGCAAATTAGATTCTTCCATATCATGAACTATTTTTTAACTTTGGTTTCTTTGCTTGACTAATATTATGTTGTATCAATTGTAGAAAGTAAGTAAAATTAATAGACAAATCGTGCTAAGTTTGAAGATATTCATTGTATGGGTACAAAAAGTCTCCCAAAATTGACTAATGAAAAGGTTTGAAGATATTCATTTATATTTGAACTTTTTATCGAGTACATTGTATTTATAATACAAATAACATATAAACATGTTTCTTTGGTTTTAGAAAAAAAAAGGCAATGGAGTATCACCCAAACGTAAAAAGATTTACATTGATACCCGTACCCGTAAAGATAGTTAATTATCAATGAAAAAGCAGCAAGATTGATTGTAAGAGTTTCTTTCATTCATATGTATCTTCTGGTTTGCTGCTTTGTTACCTTCTGATTTTGGAGATTTTGTTATTTGGAGTTTTTGTTTGTCACTTTGATTCTAACTTCATAAGCTGACACATTTGGCTATATCATTTTTTAGTGTGGTCGCTGCATTTGAGTCAATAGCTTATTAATATTTGAATTATAAATTTTTTTATTGCCTCTTTAGTTCCCTAACATGGTGACTATATCACTTTTTTAGTTTAGCTTTATGGACCTTATCCTGAATCGTGTTGCAAGTAGTATTGGCTTGTTTACAATTAAAGTGTCAACTCTTTTGTTCCGTTATATATGATATTTCAATATTAGTTACTTTATCACTGGTTTATGGTGAAACTAGTACAAGAAGTGGTATTTCAACCATATTTTATATATAATTTTTTTTTGCATGGTTTTTTTTAGAATATATATATATATATACTTGTGTTGTTCTACAATTGGGGTCATGATTGGATGAAAGTTGTTATTGCTTGTTTTTGTTTCATCTGTTTTTAATGTTTCAGGAAGAACTAAACAAACATGATAATGAGGCCGGAACATTTCAATCGGTTCAAGAGATTCAAAGTCATATGCCTTAGAAGGATGATATATATTCCCAAGTACAAGGACCTGAAAAGAAAGGACGTGTGCGTTGTATGGGCAAGATTCCCAAACCTAAAAAATTGAAATCTTCTTTGTCTTAAAATCTAGAGTTACGCGTTAAAGTTAAGCAAATGGAAGAAAAACATAATCAAATGGAAGAAAAACAAGAGAGTACAAATGCAATGTTGGAAAATGTGTTATCATTGATTCAAAATAGATTTGCTGGAGAAGATGTGAATGACATTTTACGAGCTACAAGACAGGTATATTTTATTAATTTTACTCTTTGAGTTCATATTTTCAAATATTATCAAAATATCAACTTAATTGAATTTGTATTTTTTTTTATAGGTGACAAATGCTTCTAGTTCCCCCGACCAAAGGGATTCTCCAAGTCCTTCCACTAACGAAGATCAAAGAGAGAAAGATTAGAAGTTGATTTTATATTAGATGTGTTTTTGGTCATGTGTTGTGTTGTGAGTTCTTTGTTTTCTTATTTGACTGGTTTTGGTGGCTACTACTATCTAATATAGTAATCCAACTATTTCAAAAAATTTAATATAGTAATGCTTATGGTGAATATGACGTAAATTTAATATACGTAAAGTCACCATAAGCATTCCCTTCCTTTGTTTGCTATGTTTATGGTTCAAATCCAAAGGAAGGGAATGCTTATGGTGACTTTACGTCAAGTGTTGGTTTCTTGATTGGTTAGATTTAGGATAGTCCCTTCATTTAGGATAGTCCCTCCATTTCCTCTCATCTTCTTAAATTTTCAAAATTTCTCCCCCTATTTCAAAAAATCTTCTTATGTTTGCAAATAATTTAAAATTCTTTTGACCAAACTTTCTTTCAAAATCTTTTTTTTCCTTTTATGGCATTTCTTCTTAAAATCCTTTTCTAAAGTTTAGCCATGATTAATCATCATGGTGGAGATGTAATCCCATATCCCCTTGATATTGATTGATATGATTGATTCTTTTTCACTTGAAAGAGCTAGTGGCATACTTGTTGATTTATTCAAGTTTGAGTCATTCTTTCACTTTTGATGTAAAGGATCCATCTATTCTCATGTTCAAGTATGGTTGATTGAGTTTTCTCTCCTATGATGAAAAAGTGTTTATCCTATTTTAAAACAAAACTTTTGTTTCCCTTTTTAATGAAACTACAATTGCTCTGAATTCTCCATTATACTCAGGAGGTATGTAGGCACAAGATGTATTATCTTGCCGAGCATAATTTTCAAATCAAAGAAAACTCTTTTTTGCACACAATTCTTTTTTTTAACACAGATTTACAAAAAGGTTTTTGTGGAGTACCACAGATGTAAAGGATGTTAATACCTTCCCCTTGCATAATCAACCCTCGTACCTAAGATCTCTGCTTTTTATTAGTTTTGATTTAAAAATAAAATGGGATTTTATTTTGCTATTTTCCCTTTTCCTTTGGAAACAATAAAGCGCGGTGGCAACTTTCACTAAAGTAATGAGTCAAGTCAATCCAATGGCTTTGGTCTCAATTTTTCACCACTACACTAACCAAGATTTATTCTTATAAAAGCAGGCGTTTGTATAACCATCCAAAACACCAAAACCAAAATCTAAAACAACCAAAAGTTATTATCACAAAATTTGAATAAGAAATGAACATAGCGAAGAGACCCAACTATGATTCATAAAATAAAGTTTCTCAACAACAACAAGAACTACAGTAGTGTTATTTTGTTAGAACTCGAAAATTGAATTAGGTAGACACTGAGGGAATAAAAAAATATAAAGAGTATTTATCGTGGTTAATCTAAAACACCGAGGTAACATAGCTGACGTAAAATCTATAAAAAATAAAGCCTTCTTTTTTGTTGTAAAAAGAATAAAAAATTAGTGAATTTTTATCTCGATTTTATAGAAAACCGAGATAACATATCCGTCGTAACATCTAAAAAAAATAAAGGCGCCTTTTTGGTTCCATATAAAACATTAAATAGTAGGAGTTGGGAACGAACCTCAAATCTTGAGCATATATTTATGTCGATTTTATTTAAATTCGAGGTTACATATTTATTATTATTATTTTTTAAATAAAACAATGCGCTCCGGTCACATGCACCCGCAGTTTTTTATTGTACGTGTTGAAAGTTTCGTCATAAAAAGCATTATTTGTTGTAGTGATCTTCTTCAGTATAATATTTCTTTTGCAGAGCTTCCCATACCTATTTAGAAAACTTGCAACTATTGTATTAATCAAATAGATCGTCTGCAAGATTATTCCGAATGTGGTTTTTGTAAAAATAATCATTATCTTTCCAAATGGTCATTTCTTTTCTGCGATGTAAATCATATGTGGCTCTAACTTTTGCAGTAGAGTCTAATTTAGGCGAGTTAATAGTTCCATCTGAATTCACAGTTTGTTACCATTATTTTGTTTAGTTGATCCTAAAGAGGAACAACAAGAATATCCTTAGTCAAAATGAAGGCGATGATCATCTTTAAGGTTAGAAAATTTTCATTTTAGTTTGCCAACATTTGAAGTAGTGAGAACCCTCAAACTTAAATAGTTTGTTAGAAACAGGTCCGCAGAATTACCAATAACTTCTTCGATAACCGTTGCAATTTTTTAAAAAGTCTTAAAATTGATGTTTTATGGACTTTTGAAGATAGCCGCAGAAGAAGTTACAGGGATGAGTCGTGAAACAGTTCGCTCTTTTTAAGACGTTTCACCGTACTCTCCAAAAATATGTAAAGCAATCTAACTACCACGACACCTCTAGGATAAAGTAGTCCAGTTCAATTACACAATCATTACTTGCATAGTATGTGATCGTTCTAGAAATACACCTTCTGATGGTGTTGAACCACTCGAACATGAGTCGTGTTGCGTCACTTAAAGAATTTCGTGATTTCAGTTAATAAAAGTGTTGTGATGATACTGATTATGGTTGTTAAAATGTGAATTAATCATAATTTATTTTTTGTCTAAAAAACAATGAATAATAGTATCAATTTCGACATCTTCCAAACTGTTTTCTTGTTGTTGTCTTTGCAGTAACATACAGTTTTTTAAAAAAGTTGGTGCATCTTCAATTTAGAAAGTTGGTGACAGTGGGAGTGAGAGGGTGGTTTGGAGATATTAGGGCTGAGAATAGAAGAGTTAATGGTGGTCCTTCATCTAGATGGCTGAAGGAGGAAGGTGGTCACGAGAATTCCAGTGGAGGCCAAGGTTATCCGGCGCGTGAGATGCACGTTCCCAATGAGGAATATGAACCTGCTGTGAGTGGGGAAGGGGGCCACGGATTCTTGCGTTACGTGTGGCAGACCAAAATGGGCAAGAAGTTATTGGCAATCATAGCCAATTAATTCCAGGTACTGATGGTAATTTATTTGGCAATGATGGGGCTAGTTATGGTGTCTCCAACAGTAACGGTAGGCTTATTAATGATGATGGAATATTCCGCACAACTGTCCCGACAAAACAAACAGCTCATGTAATGCTCCAATTCCAACAAAAGCCATTCGCGGATTCTACTGATGTTGATGGTAACACCCCACTAAGGCCATCTCCAACGCATGTAATGTACCATTCCGTCCACCAGCTGTCCATTTTTTTTCCAAACATGCAGTCCGCCACATATGCAGCAGGTGAAGTGCAATGCAACGGTCCTTTGCATTAAAATATTAATAAAAATGTAGCTTCAAGATGATGTTCTTTTAAATTGTGGGACCCAATATGAGTTCTTTTAAATTATACCAATGGAGTGAAAAATGGAATGAGTTGCTTCAAGATGATGTGGACTAGTGGGTCCCATAAAGAACTAAATAATAGATTGCACCATTGGAGATGCTCTAAGGGAACAACAGCCATGTTTCAACCATGCTTTCAACCTTAGTTTACCCAATAGGAAATATGACACCCTTAACGGCCTACTTAATAGCTTACCTTCACATACAAAGAACCCACGTGCTAATGTTAAGTCCAAACTAAAAAACAAAAGCCTTTTACACACAAACACCAGTAGCTCGCAAAATTCAAATAAATAATGACCTTCTTTTATTATCTCAAATCACAGCTTCTTACCATCCCAACTATCACCAGCTTCGCCCATGCAGATGTTGCAACTAAAACCACCTGACCAAGCTATTAACCAAGATATTAACAGTGTGTTGGATCAGGATGTTATGGATAGTCACACAGAACGTAAGCGTCATAAGGAAGATTTCATCAGCAATGGTACTGGCAGCAGTGGTTATAACCAGCATTTTTATCGACAAGTCCTGGCAGCCAGGACTGCCGGGACCAATGAAAATACTTAGTTGAAACTGACAGGGAGTGAGCAACCCGGGAGCAGTCCCGAATTTGCGACAATTAGCTCAACAGCACCACCTGGATATTTTGTTTTTATCGGAAACATTGGCGAAGTCGAAAAGAATGGAAGATATTAGAGTTATGTTAAAGAATGATGTCTGCTTAACTATTGATGTGGAGGGCAGGAGTGGGGGTTTAGCAGTTTTATGGAAGAAGGAGTGTCAATGTACTGTCATAAATTTCTCGCAGAATTTCGTCAACCTTTTGATTTAAGATGATACGAGGGGACAGTGGAGGCTTACTTGTTATTATGGGTACCCGGAGCGAAGTAGACGTAAACTGGCTTGGGATATGTTACGGGAATTACGAGTTATGTCGAACCTCCCGTGGTGTATAGTTGGTGATTTTAATGACTTGCTATCGCAACAAGATAAACAAGAGGTCCATCATCATCCTAATTGGCTCTGTGCGGGGTTTCGGCAAGCGGTGGGGTATTGTGACTTATCTGATATTCCTATTGAGGGTCACCCCTTCACATGGATTAAAAGTCGCGGAACGGATCAGGTGGTGGAGGAAAGGTTGGATAGAGTGTTGGCAGATACTTCTTGGCTCTCTCAATATCCGAATGTTTAGCTTGTTAACTTGGTAGCGGCGCACTCGGACCATAGCCCCATTCTTCTCCAATGCGATCATGTGCAACGGGCTAACAGACGGTATTTATTCAGATTCGAAAATAAATGGTTGAAGGAGAATGATATTAAAGATGTGGTTAAATATTGTTGGAAGCAAGGAAATCAGTCTGATGTAGTGAAGAGTATAGAGTCTTGTGCGGGAGAATTGGAGAGGTGGAACAGATTGAACAGAAGGAAAGTAAAAGGTGAGGTAGCAACTTGTGTGGAGACGATGATGCAATGTCGGGGAAGTAACGATCCTAGAGCTATTTCTCATTTCTTTGAAGCTCAGAGCAATTATAATAATATTCTTATTCAGGAAGAAACATACTGGAAGAAAAGGGCGAAGATGCATTGGCTTCGTGACGGTGATCTTAATACTAAATTCTTTCATATGTCTGCTACTGCGAGGAGTAAATTCCAACGGATTGACATGCTTATGAAGGGTGATGAGGTTCAGGTCAGAGAGCAAGAAGGTCTGTGCAATGTAGCAAAGAGTTATTTTGAGGAGTTGATTGCATCTCGTGAAGGGCAGTATGATCAGGTTCTTGAACTCATTCAGCCAAAAATTACTGTGGAGGAGAATGAAAGTTTGATTCTGCCTATATCTAAGATAGAGCTCCAAGAGGCCCTCAATTATATGCATCCCGACAAATCTCTAGGGCCTTGCAGGTTTAATCCAGCTTTCTACCAACCTTTTTGGAATCTGTGTGGTGATGATATCTTTGAAGCTGTTACTTTTTGGTTGGATAGGGGTTTCTTCCCGCCTTTTATTAATGAGACCAGCGTTTGTCTTATCCCGAGATGCTCAAAACCGAATAACATGAAGGATCTCCGGCCTATCTCTCTTTGCAATGTGGTGTATAAATTGGTTTCTAAAGTTCTGGCGAACAGGATGAAGAAGTTTTTGCCTAAATGTGTGTTGGAGGAGCAATCAGCTTTTGTTGAAGGTCGTTCTATTTTGCATAATGCAATGATTGCTATAGAGACTATCCACGCGCTTAAGAGGAAGACTAAAGGTGGTAAGGCGGATATGGCTCTTAAGATTAATATTAGTAAGGCGTATGATCGAGTTGACTGGGGATTTTTGAAAGGAATGTTGTTTCGATTGGGATTTGCATATAGGTGGATTGATTGGGTGATGATGTGTGTTACGTCTGTTCAGTATTCTGTTCTTGTTAATTCAGACAAGGTTGGACCGATCCTTCCAGGGAGAGGTTTGCGCCAAGGGGACCCTCTTTCGCCGTATATCTTTTTTATCATAGCTGAAGGACTGTTCGCACTTATACAAAGTGCGGTATCTCGAGGAGATATCCATGGGGTCAAGTTATGCAGAGGGGCACCTAGTGTGTCCCATCTGCTTTTTGCTGACGATTGTTTTTTGGTTTGCAGGGCCAATATAGCAGAAGTATCTCAACTCATGAAGGTGCTCAATATCTATGCTGAAGCTTTTGGTCAAGAGATTAATATGGCCAAGTCAGAAGTGTTCTTTAGCCGCAATTTGAGTAATTCAGCCCAAGAACATTTGGCTCGTATTCTAGGGCTCAAGCATGTGCTTGGTACGGGTACTTGTCTAGGGTTACCATCTATGATCGGTAGAAGTAAGAAGGTGACTTTTGCTTTTATCAAGGATAGGATTTGGAAGCGGATAAATTCTTGGAGGGGGAGGTCGTTATCTAGAGCAGGTAAAGAAGTGATGATAAATCGGTGCTCCAGTCTATACCCTCTTATATTATGAGTATTTTCCTTATTCCTGATGCGGTGGTTAATGATATTGAGAAAATGTTGAATTGTTATTGGTGGGGAGGTAGCGCTAATAATAAAGGTATAAGATGGTTGGCGTGGGATAAGTTGTCGTGTCCGAAGAAGGAGGGAGGGATGGGATTCAAAGATTTCAGAGCGTTTAATATGGCTATGATTGCTAAACAAGGTTAGTATATGATGTCTAATCTGGTGTCATTAGTAGCCAGAATCTTCAAAGCAAGGTATTTTCCTAGATCCTCTTTTTTAGAAGCTAATCTTGGTAGTAACCCGAGTTTTGTGTGGAGGAGGTTATGGAAGTCCAAGATAGTTCTAACTCTTGAGTGTCGGTGGAGTATTGGTGATGGGAGCAAGGTAAATGTTATGTAGGAACCTTGGTTAAGAGGGAAAGGAGAGGGATGCTTGAGAGGACCTCAAACTCGTGAGGCGTATGAGCTCAAAGTTAATAATATTATGCTTCTGGGGGTGAAACAATGGGATGCTCACAAAATCCATCAGTTATTTGACATTGAAGTTTCCAAAGAAATTCTTTTGGTCCCTTTGGTAAGTGAAGTGGAAGAGGATTATATGATTTGGAAAGAAGAACAAAGTGGAGAGTATAGTGTGAGGTCTAGTTATAGATTCTGGAGAAGTGCTCAAAATAATTGGGTGGTGTGTAGTACGGGGGGGAGGATTAGGGTAGTTTATGGAGGGTTAAAGCGCCGCCAAGGGCAAGACAGTTGTTATGGAGAATTTGTAGGGGCTGCTTGCTGACGCAATCAAGACTTCGAAGTCACCACGTCCAATGTCCGGCTAATTGTTAGTTTTGTAGTAATATTGAGGAAACTGAGTGGCATGTGTTTTTTGGGTGTTATTCCTCGTTCCAATGTTGGGGGGCAACAGGTTTGTCGTATATTATTGAGCCTCGAATTCATTCCTTTAACAGTGCGAAGGAGCTTATCTTTGATATTTGTAGTAAGGAAGATAGGAGGACAGCGGGGAGAGTTGTGGTTATGCTTTATATGCTTCGGAATAATCGTAATAATGTGATTTGGAATAATGATCGGGAAGAGGGTACAAGATTGGGAGTGCAAGCTTATTTTAATTGGTGTGATTGGTATAATGCGCAAGAAGTTTCTATAGGAGATAGGGATATAGCCCATCAAGCTGGTTGGACACCCCCGAGTGAAGGGAGGGTGAAGTGCAATGTGGATACAGGGTTTCATAAGCAACTGGGAACTTCAAATAGGGGTTGGTGCATCAGAGATTCTCTTGGTAGATTCATCGCTGCAGGTGTAAACTGGGACATTGGTTTTCTCTCAGTTATTGAAGCGGAAGCTTTAGCTTTAAAAGAGGCTATTCATGCAGCTGTAGCTTTGCAACTCAACTATGTGACGTTCGAAAGTGATTCTCAAAGGGTGATCCAAGCTATTCAACACAATCATGTCGGTAGCTCTGAATTTAGTTGCATTATTACATTTATTAAGAATTTGTTAGTTAATTTTCCCAACTTTGAGGTTAAGTTTATTAATCGCCAAGCGAATTCGGTTGCTCATACTCTTGCTAAGGCGGTCAATTCTTGGTCTAGGCGTAGTGTGTTTAATATTATTCCTCCTTGTATTGTTCACCAATTGCTATTGGAAATGAATTAAGTTTATTTTGATCCAAAAAAAAATGGAAATGTTTGGTTCGTGTAGAATGATATCTTTTAAAAGAACTATATTGGATGTGTGACTTTTGGGTAGAAGACTTTATCTAGGTTTTGGTTCATGGCTAGACTAAGATTAAATCTTGTTTGAATTTTTCTAATGGTGTTTTAATGCTTCAGTTAACATAATTTATAATATAAGAAAATTAATGGTTGTGGAAAAGTCCAAAATACCCTTATCTGATTTTTTGCCACCATATTAAAAATATAGTTTTTTGGTCTTTGTACCATAAAGTTCTTAATTTTATTATTACAATAATACAACTCTTATATTTTCTCAAACTTATCAAATCTCTCTTTATTCTTTATTTTTTTCTCTTTCATCACTTTCTCACTTCTTTCTTCCAAAAAAAAAATCTATTATTGATATATAGTTTTTTATATACGAAAAATGGTATTTATGATCGAAATATTTTTTTGTAAAAAATGATATATGGAAAAAATTTATTCAAAAGATCAATTATTGATCTAAATATTTTTATATACGAAAATTTAATATTGATCCAAATATTTTTGTAAATGATACCTAAATAAAAATAATATTTGTATACGGAAAAAATCTATTATTTATATGATCCAAATATTTTTTATTCAAAAATTATAGGGTGAAAAAATCTATTATTGATCTAAATATTTTTATATACGAAATTTACTATTGATCCATGTAATGATACCTAAACAAAAATGAAGTTTGTATACGGAAAAAAAAAAAACTATTATTAATCTATATATTTTTATATGCGAAAAATGTTATTTATGATCCAAATATTTTTTATTCAAAAATGGAATAGGCCAAAAAATCTATTATTGATCTAGATATTTTTATATACGAAAATTTGATATTGATAAAAATATTTTTGTAAATGGAAAAAAACCTATTATTTACGAAAAATGGTATTTATGATCCAAAATGATATATGGGAAAAAATCTACTATTGATGTAAATATTTTTATATACGAAATTTACTATTGATCCAAATATTTTTGTAAATGATACCTAAACAAAAATGAAGTCTGTATACGGGAAAAAAATCTATTATTGACCTAAATATTTTTATATACGAGAAATTGTATTTATGATCAAATAATTTTGATCAAAAAATGGTATACGGGAAAAAATATATTATTGATCTAAATATTTTAATATACGAAAATTTAATATTGATCCAAATATTTTTGTAAATGATACCTAAACAAAAATAATATTTGTATACGGAAAAAAATTTATTATTTACAAAAAAAATGGTATTTATGACCCAAATATTTTTTATTTAAAAATGGTATACGGGAAAAAAATTATTATTGATCTAAATATTTTTAAATACAAAATTTAGTATTGATCCAAATATTTTTGTATATGATACCTAAACAAAAATGAAGTCTGTATGCGGGAAAAATTCTATTATTGATTTAAATATTTTTATATACGAGAAATGATATTTATAATTGAATATTTTTAATCCAAAAATTGTATACGGAAAAAAATATCATATTTATCTAAATATTTATATATATATATATATATATATATATATATATATATATATATATATATATATATATATATATATATATATATATATATATATATATATATATATGAAATAATCAATTATTTATCTAAATTTTTTTCTTTCTTTTTTAACATTCTTATTTAAAATAAAGATGTATCCAAATTCGCGTAACCGAATGGAACTCGTGCGTATGTACGTGTTTGTTGTAATAAGTTAAAGTAACCTAGATATTCCAATTAATATATTTTTACTCGTGTCTTCATTTTATTCGCAGAAAAAATAGTCTCTTTATTGAAAGCTAAATAAAATTATCATATCTAGAATGCCTAAGAACATTATCACTCCATGATTCATATCAACACCAAGACAACAAAATATTCAAACAATCTCAGAAGAGCAACACACAATATAAGAAAAAACAGTAAGCAAACCATTCTGAAATAGAGAAAAACAAGAGAAGAGATCAAGCAATAAAAAAGGGACAATTCTTCTATCTTCTCATGGTCACTTAATCTGAAGCAAGAGCTTCCAAAATAGCAGCAACAGCAGATATTGGATCTCCAAATATAGCGGCAAATATTAGTTTGAATACCATAATTGCTATCTTTGTGTACTTGCTTATAGTTCTTGCTCTCCTTGAAATCCTCAAACGTTGATCCATCTGCATGCTTGTGACTGCAAGTTGAGTTTCTCTTTCACTACTCGAGCTTGTAGTTGAAATTGATCCTTCAACTTGAGAAAAATAACCTCTCCTCCAATTGTCAAGTATCAAATCCTTGAAACATGACACATGATAACAACTATTTCTATCATAATAACACCACCCTTTCACTTTTCCCACAACACTTCTATGCTTACATTTCACACACTTCGAATGAACTTTCTTAGACAATTTCAATGTCACGCTTCCACTTTCATCAGAAACACTGTTTTTCAGCTTCAAACAGCAAGGATGAAGATCAAATCCCGTCGTAGAGCAATGGTAGACAAACCCTAATATATCCTTTCCACAAGCATCACAGTATCTTTCTCTATCTCCAGGTGGTTTCTTGTGAAATTCGAAATAGCTTTTCTCGAAAAATGGATGAAAGGCGTAACGATCAGGATATGCACATTCTCCATGTAGGACATAGTTGCAATGAGAGCTGTTCTGACAACAGTAACTTGTTCCAAACCCTAGTTGTCTACAACCGCTGCATGTGTACGGTGCTCCTGGTGGCTTCTGTTGTAACAAGTGTTGATGATCCATCTCAGTTATTTTCTGTGAATATTGGAAGTTGGTTTTTAAATATCACAAACGTTTATGCTTCTATATATATATGCAGCGAAAAAAAGCGTGCCCAATAAGTTTCTTTTTTTTTTTCTTTCTATTTTTGATGACTTTCCAAGAAATGATTTCTTAATATACGTGAAGTTACGTAGTTCTTCTTTTCTAGAAAATTCATTATCTTTCTGGAACATTCATACTTAGTTCCTTAACTATGTGAATTTAGCATTTGAAATTAAGATAGCAGAAGATATTATACACTTTCCAACTTCCAGCTAAGAAAATGAATCAGCATTATATAATTAACAATTGTTATCCATTTAAACACATTATCTCAATTTAGTATTATTAATTTGAATCATTCTGAGTAAGCATTTCTTAGAAAATATAGTGAAGAGACTACGTTACTAACTTGCATAAAAAAATATAAATGGAAATATGGTTGTGATGTGATGATGACGATAAATTAGAAATTGGCTTAAGAATTGACCTGCATTCCTCTTTGTCTTTGTGTCTACGCTATCAAATGCAACTTAATTAATTAAAGTTATAAATTCGCTCCCAATTTGGTTCTTTTAGGTTTTTGACTTTGAATTTCTCCCAAATTTTTGGATTCTTTATAAAAAAAGAATACTCTCTTGTCACACTAATTTTTGGTTTTTCAAGGTTTGGAGACATGAAGTTTATGAAGAATTATATGGGGTAGTTTAAAATAGGACAAAACTTAGGTACAATTCTTTAGTTGTGGTTCTTACTATTTTCCAATGAAAATATGACAAGTGTATAATTTTTTATTACATGTATGCAAATTTCTCCTATTTTCCCTCACTAAATCATATTTACATATATTTGTCATATTTTTATTGGAAACCTAAAGAATTGTACCTAAATTTTGTCCTTTAAAATATTAACACAAATGAAATAAATAATATATTTTTATTATATTTAATAGATACGAAAAAAAATTATTTTTTAACTCCATATAAATTTTTTTTAATGGACAAAGGATTTCATTCATAGAGTACAAGGGGTACTCACACCCAACATACAAAAACAGAAAGAACACCTTAAAAAGGCGATAATAGGGACACAGTGTACCAATCATAATAACTACTACAAAAAGGAGAGGAAAATCTACCCGAATTGATCCACTTCCAAGATGTGTTACTATAAATATGACGAGGAGTAAGGCCTTGAAGTGTTAATGCGTCTAACATTGAGGTTCCAAGAGATATTGACGTCACATATCCTCCCAAAACCTTAATGCAATAGTGTTATGAGTCACTTCTCTTATAAATTCAATATTTATTTTCATTCCTAGTCGATCTGGAACTTTAACATTTAACACTTGAAATTCAACAACCCCGCACAAGTGTGGGTCATGTAACGCCCCAATTTTTATTTAATTAGTTTTCATAAATATTGTGTGATTGTTTGTGTTTGTTGTTGATTAATGTGTTGTGTTGGAGGAGCCCTTGAGTGTAGGGTGGTAGCCTTAGAAATATTTGTTTTAAGTTGTAAGGGGTGTTTGAGTAAAACGTAGTTGGGGGTGATAAAAGTGGAACTAATTATTAATAATTAATTAGAATTATTTTATTTATTTTAAATAATAGTAGGGAGAATATTATTTAAATAAATATTGAGTTTGAGTGGTTATTTAATTTCTTTAGTTTGAATAAGGTTTTATTAGAATTATAGTATAATAAAATAAGAAAAGGGGAAGAAAAAAAGGGAGAATTAAAAGAAGGTGAAAAAGAGGAAAAAGAGAAAGTAGAGCTAGGGCATAGGGGAAGGAGAACCTTTAAAAAAAATTCAAAACTCAATATCTAAGGTAAGGGTGGAACTTCCTCTTGTATTAGGAATTATATATGATAACATGTGGGTGGATGTTTTTTGTATATTTGTGATTGTTTTTCTCTTTTCTATGTTTTGAGCAATTTGAGGTATGCTGATATTATCGTGTTGATGAGCAATTTGAGGTATGCTGATATTATCGTGTTGATGAGCAATTTGAGGTATGCTGATATTATCGTGTTGACGTATATTTGTGAGATATAGATTTTTTTTCATAAGCAATGATATATTAAAGTGAGCATAAGGGATACTCCGCCCAAATACAACAACCAGACCTCCCTACCTCCGAGACTACGGCAAGAAGGGGCTAAAAAGAAAAACAAATAAGAAAACCAGCCAAAACAACCACACACCTAAAAGAACCACAAGCTGAAAACCGACAAAGGTTTAGAAAAAATAAAAAATAAAAAACCAGACTTTGACCATATGTTTAAACACAAAAAAAAAAATTGTAATAGTTTCAATCTAAATGATTGAGAGATAATTCGAGGTACATTCCTATGATAAAATGACGAAATCAAGTAACAAGATAACCTAGTCAATTACAATAAATGATAGTGAAATTATATATTAATTGATAGTTTGAAAATGTAAAAAAAAACGCAGTTGTTCCATTAGGGAACTAGAAATGGATAATCAAGATCCACGAAGGAACCGGAAATGAAGAGAGTTGGATAATTGTTGATCTTGAACAATGGTTTCGATCTCCGTTACGGTGATAAGGGGTGGATCTTCATGGTTAGCATTTCAACATCCAAGCTAGTTCAAGATTCAAGATGAGTATATTGAATTTGGATATCAGAGTTTGTGTACCTTCTCGTAGCATTCGAACGGTCTTTATATATTGGAACGAGTAGAGTGAGCTTTGGATGTTCATCAGTAATGGTAGAATATTTGTTACGGGCGTGAGAACCTTTATTGCTTTGTTATATGAAAGAAGCAGTGTATTTGATTGCAATGAGATGGAACATATGCCTCTGGATTTTTCCTGCTTTTTGCAACTTGGTGCACTGAATAATGTTAGCAACTATTTGTTGTTGTTGTATTTGCTCGTAGTCTTTCATATTTGTTGTAGTAGCATATTGATTTATATGTTGTGTTTGGAGAATTACTTTCATTCTCCGGGATGATGCTTGGGATCCGCAAAATTGAGTTTATGTTTATTTTGTACTATTCTCCGCGTCACGGAGAACTGTTCTCCGACCAAGGGTAGGATCCCCGACCCTTCCCCTGAGGCATAGCTTGAATCGAGGTTGACGTCTCCAGGCTCCACCACATACGCCCTAGGATTGGCTAGACCCGAGGGGGTGCGCCAGCTACGCGGAATTGTGTTTAATAAGCCTCAGATGTGAGGTGTGCATTCGAGTCGTATCAAAATTGCAAAAATTCGTTAAGTTTGTATCGGATATGCAATTGGACATGGAATGTGCTTAAGCCATACTAGAATTGCATAGATATGTTAAGTCTATATCAGATATACATTCATGCAGGCGGTGCATTTTAAGTCGTATCGGAATTGCATATATATGTTATGTCTGTATCGAGTACACAACCTGACGTTGAGTGTTCTTTATGACGTATCAAAATTGCATAAATGCTTAAGTCCGTATAAGATACACAATAGGCTTGGAATACGCTTATGTCGTATTAAAATCGCATAAATGCTTAAGTCTGTATTGGAAACATATTCATGCATTTTATCTTTGTTCTCTTGTTCCATGCTTTATAGTAGAAAGAGACAAAGAAGCACACAGTAAAGGAAGAAAAATATAATTTGAGTTTAATACAAATAAATGGTAACCGACAAAGTAGATAACCTTTGACGGTAACCTCGGAGCGGTCGGACGGTATCCAATATCTTCAACCATTGCTTTTCCTTGAAGCTTCGGGTTGAATGTGCTTTACGTATTGAAGCGTCTTTGTTGGTTGGACAACATTATAGGACTTAGTCAATCTATCCACAACAACCTAAATCGAATCACTCCCCCTTCGAAGTCTTCGGCAAGCTCATCATAAAATCCATAGAAATGTTATCCTATTTCCACTTAGGAATACTTAGTGGTTGCATCAATCCAGAACGGCTTCTGATGCTCGGTCTTTGACTTCTAACAAGTCAAACAAGAATACACAAACACTGTAATCTTCTTCTTTATACCAGGCCGCCAAAACATCTTCTTAAGATCTTGATACATTCTAGAAACTCCGGGATGAATACTCAAACTACTTATGTGACCTTCTTCGATAATTCTCTTCTTAAGCTCTGGAAAATATGGCACAAAGACCATATCTCAAAATTTCATAACCACATTATCATCTACCCTGAAATCTTCTTCTTTACCTTGATTGATCAACATCAAACAATCGGTCACTCCCAAATCTAATTCTTGACCTTCTCGTATTTCTTCCAAAATACCGTTAGTCAACTTCAGCATACCCAACTTCGCACTATTATAAGTTATCTCACACACCAAACTAAGATCTCTGAACTGCTCAATCAAATCCAATTCTCAGATCATAAGCGCTAACATATGCAAGGACTTCCTACTCCAAGAATCTGCTACCATGCCCTTTTTACCCAGATGGTAACTCAACTCAAAGTCGCAGTCCTTCAAAAATTCAAGTCATCTCGCCTGCCTCATATTTAGTTCTTTCTAATCAAACAGATACTTCAAACTCTTATGATCTCTGAAATCTTCAAACCCTGAACCATACAGATAATACATCCATACCTTAAGCACAAACACTACCGCTGCCAACTCCAAATCTTTGGTAGGATAATTCCTCTTATGAATCTTTAGTTTTCTCGAAGCATGAGCTACAACCTGACCATTCAGCATAAGTACGCCACATAAGCCCATCTTCGACGTGTCGCAGTACACAACAAAATATTCTTTCGCATCTGTCAAAATTAAAACGCGCGCCGACGTCAACCTCTTCTTCAACTCTTGAAAATTGTCTTCGCATTGAACACTCCACACAAAAGTTTGACCCTTTCTAGTTAACGAAGTCAAAGGCAAAGCCAACTTCAAAAAGCCTTCAATGAACCTTCTATAATAACCAGCCAAATCCAGGAAACTTCTTATTTTAGTAATTGACTTCGAAGTCTCCCACTGCAACACTGCATCTACCTTAGACGGATCAACTACTATACCACCACAAGAGATCACATGACCAAGGAAACTCACTTCCTTCAACCAGAACTCACACTTGGATAACCTTGCATACAACTTCTTATCTTTTAAAGTCCATAACACCATTCTCAGATGTTTTGTATGCTCTTTATCAGACTTCGAATATATCAAAATATCATCGATGAATACCACAACGAACTGATCCAGATAAGGATGAAAGGTTCGATTCATATACTCCATGAATACTCCTAGCGCATTAGATACACCGAAAGGCACCAATGAATACTCGTAATGACCATAACGAGTCTGAAACACAATCTTTGGTATATCTTCTAACTTCACTATAATCTGAGGATATCTTATCTCAAATCTATCTTGATGAACA
The DNA here is from genome assembly GCF_029867415.1 of Vicia villosa. Lineage (NCBI taxonomy): Eukaryota > Viridiplantae > Streptophyta > Magnoliopsida > Fabales > Fabaceae > Vicia > Vicia villosa. The sequence goes on along the minus strand of NW_026705286.1, from coordinate 552,048 downwards.
CATAAACTTCAACCAACTGATCCATAAGGTCGTCAATTTTGGGAAGAGGATTCAATTGTTGATAGTCAACACACAATCTCATGCTACCATTTTTCTTTTTGACCAATAACATTGGCGCTCCCCACGGCGAAACGCTAGGTCTAACAAACTTCTTATCTAACAGATCTTCTAATTGTTTCTTTAGCTCACCCAACTCTGACGCAGACATTCCAAATGGTGTCATCGACACAAGACTAGTATCAGGTACTAAATCTATGGCAAACTCAATTTTTCGCTCTAGCAGCAAGTCACGAATAACTTCAGGAAAAACATCAGGAAACTCACACACCATAGGTATATCATTAGCCTCAGCATCGCTCTTCATTCTCAAGGAAGCGGACATCACGAGCATCTGATCATTCTCCTTCAAAGACATCTCAACCTGGCCAGCGGATATGAGTCTCGAATATGTTCTCTCTTCGGGTTCGGGAAACAACACAATCTTATCAAATCAATTGATATAGACATGGTTGAACTCTAGCCAATTCATCCCCAAAATCATATTGAGTTGATTCAAAGGCAAACAGATCAAATTCTCGTTGCAAAAAAACGGAAATGTATTTCTGAAATATCCACTGAAATGCTCAATAATCAATAAATCAATAAATTAATGAAATTTGCCCGGAGATACATCTCCGAAAATAAATTTTAAAAAAATGGAATGACCCTCATTTGAGGTGTTATTCAGTGAGACAAGGGATGCATCCGAAGATATACCTCCAAAATCTAATAGAGAATTTTATAATATCCTCCAAAATCTAATAGAGAATTTTATATTTTTATAAGGTGCTTTTTCACCTCTTTGGGTGGGATTAGTAATCCCCATAAACTTATTGTATACCCACATGGCTTTATTGTTGACCCATTAAATCCTTGAAGGTCACTTCCTCAGTAGGGATGAAATTTTTGTGTTGGATTTGTAAAAAGTTGATGTACATTATATCATATTATCATATCATACAGTATTATATAACATGAGCTTCTTTGATTTATCAGGACCCTTCAAATGCTATAATTGGCCATTACAATAGTAATGGCATGTGAGAATTAAGAATTCATTGATTACCTCTCACTAATGAATGATAAACTTGTAAAATAACTTTAAAAAATTTATTACTACTACAACTTTTTTTTAATTATATAATTTAGTCAAAGAGATCTTATATATAGAAAGAGAAATGCAGTGCTTATACAAAAGATATTTTCAGAAGATACAAAATACAGTATATTCACTAGTCAATTTTCTCCGTATACTTTAAAAAATTCACTGAAAAGCATTCAGTTTATTTTTCACAAAAGAAAACCTAGAGACTCTATTTAGTGATGGGGATGATAAAAGGTCATGGATTTGTATAGGAAGTATATGTTAATTCATTTTATGGAATCTAAGGAGCCAAGAAGCTTATACTTGCATATACAACTTTTATGACAGAAGATTAAAAAGTGGACGCATTCAGCTAATTACATTTCACAGTGTATATTAAAGCAAACCAAAATCATTCCATTATTCTACCTATCAGAATTCCCTAAAACAGATTCATTCACTTGAAACAGAATGGCCAAAGAATATGAGGGACCTGCTATTGGAATCGACCTTGGTACGACTTATTCATGTGTTGCTGTATGGCAGGAGCAAAATAACCGAGCAGAGATTATCCACAATGAGCAAGGAAACAGAATCACACCTTCTTTTGTTGCTTTCTCTAGTGATCAAAGGTTGATCGGTGATGCTGCTAAAAATCAAGCTGCTTCAAATCCAGCCAACACTATCTTCGGTAATTTATCTTCTTTTGGTTCCTGCATAAATAGTTGATAAATTAATTATTTTAGTTATTAATACTTTTTTGTAATGCTTTGAATAGAAAAGAACAAATTATATATCACCTACAATTTTGTTTATGCAGATGCAAAGAGGTTAATTGGAAGGAAATACAGCGATATCATTATTCAGAATGATATGCAGTTGTGGCCCTTTAAGGTCATTGCTGGTTTTAATGACAACCCAATGATCCTTGTTAATTACAGGGGCCAAGAAAAAAGCTTTTCGGCAGAGGAAATATCATCTATGATCCTCCGAAAAATGCGGGAGATCGCAGAGAAATTTTTGGAAACACCTATTGAAAATGCAGTGATTACAGTTCCGGCCTATTTCAACGATTCTCAGCGTAAAGCTACAATAGATGCTGGTGCCATTGCAGGCTTGAATGTAAAGCGGATAATCAATGAACCTACTGCTGCCGCCCTTGCGTATGGCCTTCAAAAAAGACCTAATTTTGTTGAAGATAGAAACATTTTCATCTTTGATCTTGGTGGTGGAACTTTTGATGTATCTCTCCTCACAATTAAGAATAATGTCTTTCATGTTAAGGCTGTTGCTGGAGACACTCACCTCGGAGGAGAGGACTTTGACAACAGAATGATGAATCACTTTGTAGAGGAGATTAAAAGGAAGAACAAAGTAGACATTAGTGGAAACCCTGGATCTTTGAGGAGGCTAAGAACTAGCTGCGAGAGGGCGAAAAGGATCCTTTCTTTTGCTGTTGTTGCTACTGTTGAGGTAAATGCTTTGTTTCAGGGAATTGAGTTATCTTCATCTATCACTCGAGCAAAGTTTGAGATGATCAACATAGACCTCTTTGAAAAGTGTATGGAGATTGTCAGGAGATGCTTTGTGAATTCTGGAATGGACAAAAGTTGTGTAGATGATGTTGTCCTTATTGGTGGATCGTCCAGAATCCCCAAATTGCAACAACTATTGCAGGACTTTTTTAATGGGAAGGATTTGTGTATGAGCATCAACCCTGATGAAGCAGTGGCTTATGGGGCAGCTGTCCAGGCTGCTATGTTAAATGTCAAGTATGTTCCAAACTTAACGTTGCGAGATGTCATACCCTTGTCTCTTGGTACATCAGAAAAAGGAGATATTATGGATGTCGTGATTCCTAGGAACACTTCCATTCCTATCACTAAGAAGAAAACATATTTTACAGATGTAGATAACCAAAGTAGAGTTTCATTTAAGGTTTATGAGGGTGAGAGCATAATAGCTAGTGAGAACAACTTGCTCGGTGTGTTTTCTCTCTCACTTCCTCTTGCACCTCGCGGTCTTCCTATCCAAGTATACTTTGCAATAGACGCGGATGGCATATTAAACTTGTCTGCAGAGGAAGAAACCAGTGGTACTAAGAGGGATATTACAGTAACACATGAAACAGAAAGCCTATCAACTGAAGAACCTGAGAGAATGATTCAAGAAGCTGAGAACTTTAATGTGGAAGATAAGAAACCTGAGCAGAAAGCTAAAGCAATGAATGATTTGAACGATTATCTTTATCATGTGAGGCAAGTAATTGCTAATAATGATGTTAGTTCTTTGATTTCCCCCGTTGACAAATTGAAGATCTATACTGCAGTTGTGAAGGGCCAAAATTTGTTGGATGGAAACAAGGACGAAGAAACACATGTCTTAGTGGATTTTCTAAAGGAATTTCAGAGCATGGTTGATTCTGCTTTGTACAAGATCACTATTGGAATCTGAAGCTTTAGAACTAATTAAATGAAGTATTTCAGCCTATTCAAGAAGTAAGCTCCTTGACAATAGAACAATTTGTCTGAAAATGATAGAACACTCAAATTTAAGGGAGAACTGATAACCACGTATCTTGGATGGTTTTTATGTTCTAAATTTTTTATAAAATTGAACTATTGTCTTTGGCTTAGTACTGTTGTGTACACCCTGAAGTGGTCATGAGCAGAGTTGTTAATCCCGGATAGCGGAGCGGAGCGGCCGACCTCCGAGAATGGGAATAGTGGGAATAGCGGTATCCCGGATAGCGGGATAAATTTTTGAATAATTATATAAAAAATTATATATATATATATATATATATATATATATATATATATATATATATATATATATGAATAAGTAATGTTTATATAAAAATATAAGAAGTAATACATATAAAAATTTTATTATTATTACTATTGTTATTATTTAATTTTTTTCAAAAAAAATCATATTATTATTACTTTTTTGACAGATGTACTCAATGTACTCTTATGGTTGGTGGCTATATGAAATACAGCTGTATCACATTTCATTGGCTTTTGAAAAGTCACTTTTGACTTTTCAACCCTATTTTATCTCAATTGTTTATTATCTGCACCGTTTCATCTCCTTCTACTCTTTTGAAACCAGCCGGTTCTCTTCACGACTTCTTCTTCTACGATTCTGTCCACATCTCTCTATCTTCCCCATCTGGATCTTCACGACTTCTTTTTCTTTGATTTTGCCCAGAAAAATGTAAAAAAAAAAGAGAGAGAACCGGAGCCGCTCCGCCCGGGAAAATCCTGCGAACCGCGACCCGGGAAGGCGGCTGAAGCGGCCGCTTTTTCATCTCCGCAACCGCACCATGTATAGCGCGCGGGGGGGTGCCGCACCGCTACAGTGCGCCGGGATAGCGGCTGGAGCGCCCACTATTGATAACTCTTCATGAGGAACAATGAGGAAAAAATAAATGTACTTTCAATCATCCTTGAGCAGTTGGATCCTCTAGGAATTAGGTGTGTCATAGTATCTGATAACAAATTGGATGGGTTAGTAGTATCTATTTCATTCTATCACATGACACCACTTTTTATTATTTTTTTTGGAAATAAAAGATTATGTATATTTCAAAAGTATCGATTACAACCAATGCGATCAACCGATCCAGCTCCTACAACGACATAAAAACAGCATCCTTACATCACAAGTGATGCAAGTTTGCTCCTATATTTGGGCTTCATCCACCCTCTATACAATATAGTATCTATGATATTTGTGAAAAAGTAAATTATTTCTTGTATATTAAACATTGAAAGGTACAAGGAATATATACAGAATTCCTATACTATTTAAGGAAATAGTAATTATGCAGTTCTAATTGCATATCTCTAAAATTAATGAGATTTCCTAATCATATTAATTTGTACATAAATAGGAAGATATTCTATGTTTTCTAAATTAATTCTTTAAATACTGCAAGATTTCCCACACTCCCCCTCAAGCTGGTGAATAGGTGTTATCCATTCCTAGCTTGGACAAGATTCTTTCAAAATTGTGGCTGTTGAGTCCCTTAGTTAGAAAATCTGCAAGTTGATTTTGAGATGACACATATGGTGTGCATATCAAGCCACTGTCAAGTTTTTCTTTAATGAAGTGTCTGTCAACTTCAATATGTTTGGTTCTATCGTGTTGCACTGGATTATGAGCTATGCTAATTGCTGATTTATTGTCACAATAAAGCTTCATTGGTTCGTCCCATTTTATCTTTAAATCTTCTAGGATGATTTTCAGCCAAAGGAGCTCACATATACCTTGTGCCATGGCTCGAAATTCTGCTTCAGCACTAGACCTTGCCACAACACTTTGCTTTTTACTTTTCCAAGTTACAAGATTTCCTCCAAGAAAGGTACAATAACCTGTTGTTGATCTTCTATCCACAATTGACCCTGCATAGTCATCATCTGTATAGGCTTCAAGCCTAACATTTTCATTACGTTTGAATAGAATTCCTCTTCCTGGGGTTCCTTTAAGGTAGTGAACAATTCTGAGTGCAGCTTGCAAATGATTCTCCTTTGGGTTATGCATAAATTGGCTGACTAAACTCACTGCATAGGCAATATCTGGCCTGGTGTGAGATAAGTATATAAGTCTGCCATGGCTCGAAATTCATAGGGAATTGAGTTAGCTTTCAAATTCATTTGCCAAGCATTGACTCAACCTTTCTTGCTCCTTTACATCATCTCCTGTTAATATAATATCATCAACATAAACCAGTAACACGGTCACTTCCCCCGACTTTGAGTGTTTGATAAATAAGGTATGATCACCTTGACTTTGTCTATAACCCAAATTTGTCATAACTTTGGTAAACCTGCCAAACCATGCTCGTGGGGACTGTTGCAGCCCATACAAGGCCTTTTTTAGTTTACACATTGTGTTCGGAGCACCCTTTCCATCATATCCTGGTGGCAACTGCATATAAATTTCCTCTTCAAGTTCTCCGTGTAAAAATGCATTTTTTACATCAAACTGTTGCAAGTCCCAACCATAATTTGCTGCAAGGGATAAAATCACTCTTACCGTGTTCATTTTGACAACCGGGGCAAATGTTTCGAAGTAGTCAACTCCATAAGTTTGTGTGAATCCCTTAGCCACTAACCTTGCCTTATGTCTTTCAATTGAACCATCAGCTTTGTATTTTATTGTATACACCCACCTGCATCCAACTGGTTTCTTCCCTATTGGTAAAGTCACTAACTCCCATGTATCATTCTTCTCTAAAGCTTCCATTTCTAAATTCATGGCCTGCTTCCATTTTCTATCAGATAATGGCTCAGATAGGGTAGTAGGTGTAGAGGTGTTATTTAGGTTAGTAAGGAAGGCTTTATGGGAAGGTGGGAAGTTTCTAAAGGATAAGTAATTTGAAAGAGGGTAAAGTGGATGTTTGGTACATTCTCTGGTTTTTTTTCTAATGGCTATAGGCAAGTCATCTTCATTTACTTTCTCAGTTTCTGCAAGTTCAGTTGGTGGGTTAGGAATTAATAGAGAATTAGAAAAGGTTACCTTGTTAGGATCTTGATTTTGGGTGGACTCTTCAACATGCATTGAAACAGCCTTTGATTTTCTAGAGTACACCAATTTTTTTCCAAATCTAACATCAACATTTTCAGGTTCAACATGCTGCCCAGGCTGCACAACCTGTTTAGGATGCTCGGGCTGCACAACCTGTACAGGATGGTCAGCAGGTTCTGATGACAAATCAGGAAAGAAGAATCCCTCATCTTCTTTAAAGTTCTCCCCCTGAAGATGAGAGTTACAAAAATAGTTCTCATATTCATTGAAAGTAACATCTCTAGACACATAGAATTTTTTCGAAGGTGGATGATAACATTTATATCCCTTTTGAGTGGAAGAGTATCCTACAAAGACACACTTAAGAGCTCTAGGGTCAAGTTTTCCCCTTTCTGAACTATGAGTATGAACAAAGGAAGCACACCCAAATATTCTTGGTTTAAGATCATTTGTTGTGGACAGATTTGGATAAAAGTAGGATAGGACATCCATAGGACTCTTTGATTCTAAAACTCTAGTAGGTAGCCTATTAATAAGGTGGGTTGCAGTGAGGACAGCTTCTCCCCAAAAAATTTTAGGGACATTATTTTGAAATAAAAGAGCCCGGGTTTGATTGAGGATGTGTCCATTTTTCCTTTCTGCCACTCCATTTTGTTGTGGTGTTTTAACACAAGAAGACTCATGGATAATGCCCTCTTTTTGACAAAAAGAATTAAGTGCATTATTGAAATAGTCTTTGGCATTATCTGATCGAAGTCTCTGGATGTTAACACCAAATTGATTTTTTATCATGGAGTAAAAATTCAAAAAGGTTGAGCTGACCTCTGATTTGTGTTTAAGCAAAAAAACCCATGTAACACGGGTGCAATCATCTATAAAAGTTATAAACCACCTAGCACCAGACACATTTAGCACATTAGAGGGACCCCAAACATCAGTATGAACAAGATAGAAAGAAAAAATACTCATTTTATTACTTATTGGAAAGGACACACACTTGTGTTTAGCAAGCTCACACACCTCACAATGAAGACTCTCAACATCTAACTTAGAGAATAGAAAGGGAAATAACAACTTTATGACTTGAAATGAAGGATGTCCTAAGCGACAATGGTATAGTGGGATTTTTTCTTTATTTGTCATCACTGATGCAAGTGAATAAGGCAAGTCTTTTCCAGAAGACAAGTTAGGTTCTTCTAGATAATAAAGGCCATTACATTCTCTAGCATGTCCAATCGTCCTCCCCGAAATCTTGTCCTGCAACACACAATCATTATTATGAAAAATAACATTACATGACAAATCTTGTGTAAGTTTTTGTATTGAGGCCAGACTCATAGATAATTTTGGGACATGGAGAACATTTTGTAGGGTTATTGAATGGTTAATTTGGACATCTCCTTGACCAGCAACTGTTATAAGAGTGCCATCAGCAGTGGCAATTTTCTTTGCGGTGGCTCCGGAGTCTAGTATCCAAAAAGTTTTAGAGGGTGTACCTGAGGCATTTAGTCCAAAAGAAAATGGTAACTTGTCGTAATTAAAAGATAAAAGCTTACCAGAATATGCCAATGAACATGAGGCAGCAGCTGGTTTTTCCAATTTGCTCAAAAAACTCTTCATCTTTTCAATTTCCTCCGAATTGAAATGGGTCATTTCAGCTGGTTTATTCCCTTCACTTTTGCCAACAGCAGCAACATGAGCATGTCCTGCTTTTCTTGGGAAATTCCCTTTAGACCCCCACTCTCTATCTCGGTTTTGAGGTCTCCCATGTAGTTTCCAGCATTTCTCTCTAGTATGGCGAGGCTTATTACAAAAAGTACACCACATTTCATCCCCTTTCTTTTCCATGTTTGTTGGTTCTCCATTCCTTTTGTCAACACTCTTGGCTGCCCCTTCTCCTTTGCTGAAGTTAGCTAGCATGGCTGAATTCTCAACTATTGGAGTGTCTAACATTAGACTCCTTCTGCTCTCTTCACTTCTCACAATAGATACCACTTCATTAAAGTTGGAAACTTTTTGTTTCCCTAAGATTTGAATTCTGACTTGGTCAAAATCAGAGTTTAAACCAACCAGAAAATCATACACCCTGTCTTGTTCAATATACTCCTTCAAAGTTGTTGCATCTGCAGAACACTTGGTTTTTATGACCCTATAATGGTCAAGTTCCATCCATAATGCCTTGAGCTGATTAGCATATTCGGTGACTGTTCTATTACCTTGTTTTGCTGCCATAGTTTTCTCCTTCACTTCATATACTTGGGCAACATCTTTGACCTTGGAGTATGTTTCATTTATAGCATCCCAAATCTCCTTTGCTGTACTGAGAAACATGCAGGTGTCACTTATCTCTGGAACCATGGAACTCCACAACCATGCCATAATCATGGAGTCTTCTTCATCCCATTTGGTGAAGATGGGATCCTCCTCCTTAGGTGCAAGATCTGTTAGATGCTTCACTTTACCTTTTCCTTTCAGAATTGTACGAATGAGTTAAGACCATTTGAGATAATTTTTTCCATTCAATTTGTAGGCAGAATGGATATTCTGCAGCTCTCCAGAGTTCTGGGATTTGACATCTTCTGTCCCAACTTTTGTGGGTTTTTCAGAGTCGGTATCAGATCCCGACATTGTAGGATCGGAAAAAAAAAAGAAAAAAAAAAAAAAAGTGGTTCAAAAGACTTTTTTTTAAACCAATGGAAACTGCCGTAGCAGTCAAAGAAAAAATGTGCTATGAATGCACACGAAAATAGCACCAACAAGGAAGGCTGGTGTTTTTAGGTATCGCAGCGGAAAGAGGCACCCAGAACGGATGCTCTTGATACCATGTGAAAAAGTAAATTATTTCTTGTATATTAAACATTGAAAGGTACAAGGAATATATACAGAATTCCTATACTATTTAAGGAAATAGTAATTGTGCAGTTCTAATTGCATATCTCTAAAATTAATGAGATTTCCTAATCATATTAATTTGTACATAAATAGGAAGATATTCTATGTTTTCTAAATTAATTCTTTAAATACTGCAAGATTTCCCACAATATTTCTAGCTATCTTAGTATTATCCTCTATAGTGTGTCAAATATCTTGGCATTTCTATACATCCAAACTCCATAGATTGTTTCAGCTATGGCGATTTTCAACATGCTAGCAGTAAATCCTTTCCCTTTAATGTGATTTATAATCCATATGTTATCCTCTGTCCATTGTAAAGGAGTGTGCTTGAGCTCCAGCCATCATAAAACATCCCTCCAGATATCATGTGTTATCCTGCAGGCAAACAGCAAATGGTCTATATTCTCAATTGCCTCATTGCACAGATTACATTGTTCTTCCTGTAACAGTCCAAGCCTCTTCAGTCTTGCTTTGGTTGCAAGTCTCTCATGACAAGCCAACCATAAGCACAATACAGCTCTAGGTCTTGCATAGCTGTGTTGAATCAAGTGACTCCAAGTAACATAAACTTCTTCAGCCATAATCCTGTCATAAAATTTCTTCATGGAGAATTTGCTCTTGTTCTGCATCTCTTCCCACAACTGTTGGTGATTAATGACATCTACTCTCTTTGCCATGATAGCTTTCATTATCCAAGAGCTACTATTGGCAATGGTAGCAGTCCAGACAGTCTCCTTTTTCAAGTAATAAACATGGACCCATTTCACCCATAAGTTGTCCAACTTCATGTTAATATTCCATAGGCACTTCATCATTGTTATATTATTCCAAGTCCCCATGTTAATCATGTCCAAACCACATGCTAATATTCCATAGGCACTTCATCATTGAGATGACACCAATTGGCATACCAAGTGATACCATTTTCTGCCTGAAAACATGTTAAGGTGCTATCAGTGTTTGATTCAGATATGAATCTATACCTAACATCTTTAGTTGTTTAGGTCTCATTTGAAAATCAAGTCATCCAGTAGTTATTATGTTATAAATCTGAATGTCAACTCAATTCCTGTGATTTCTAGTACTTTTCTCACGAATCACGATGGATTAGAGGCTAATAAGACAAAGGCGGTGAACCTAATAACAGTTTCAGCCTTCGGGTTGTGACATGACGGGATTGATCTTTCTCTTCAAATGTGTCAGTATGGCCGGATATAGCTCAACTATTTCTAACTCTTATCTTGAAGATGACATCTCTTTAGAAACAAAATGTTCATAGAATTCTGCACAAACAGAATACAGATAGGTTTATTCCTAAACTTCAGGTATTAATTATTATGGAGTGAGTTGTTTTGATTATCAAAGGTAGTTTTCATCTTTGAAATAAAATTACTATATTATTCATAAGTCATAACATAACAAAATAAAATCAGATTATCACTAATGATTACATTAATCTAATCATAAAATTCATACTGTAAATATAAGCAATATAGTAGTAGCACTTACCAAAAAACACCAGAGTGGCCCTTTAATCGATAACCACGGCTTAATGCATAAAGTTATTTGAAGCTCACCACTGCTTAACTCGGCCTGAGTTTAATTAAAAACAAGAAACTATCAGCAGAGCAAATGAAGTTTTAAAAAATAACATTTCAATATTCACCATGAAAATTGAAGAAAATTACCTTCAATGTTAACTAACAGCAACCTGTTGGGATGCAGAATTAATCAGAAAGAACACAGACAAACATTCATGGGATAAGAACCTTCCTTCCTCATAGATTAACCTAATTAACAAAATTGAACATAGAAACATTAATCCATGGCGTGAAACAAACTTGAAATTTTGAGGCTTGTAGTAAAACAAAGTAATGTAAAGAATTAAAAATATAAATATATATTATCATCGTTACCATGATATGTTCAAATCACTGGCATTCCAATCAAATATGTCTTTGAAATCAGACACCACTAAACCAATATGTGCAATCTTGCAAAAAAACAGACCCAAATCAAGGACAAACAATAAGGGGTAGAAACACAAGATACAAGAAGACACAAGCACTCCAACAAGATTTGAGGCTTGTTGGAAAACAAGAATATTTATCCTTGCAGAAAATAAAATACAAGTAAAGAATATAAGACATGATAACGAGTACCAGTTTGTGGATAGATTGCCGCATTTCATGGTATAGGAATTGAATGAACCATTCAATCAGATGCTGGTCACAACATAGTAGTAACAACAAGAGTTCAACCAACTGACACAGCTACATCTGACATATCTTCAGAAATGGATGAATCCAGAACTAGTTTGCATCCGGTATCAACTTCAGCACAGTGTTTATAATTTTCCTTTACACTTTCAGGATGCCTGCCACAGCTTAAGGTATGCAATACCTTAGCAGATAATAAACCCAAATCTCTCATTTCAGCCAACAAATTCCAACTACATTGTAATTTACACAAGTTGAAGAAATTTCTGTCACCCAACTCAATCCTTGAATCAATCATCTCTTTCAGTAACAGTTGAATCTTTTGAAGATTTTTTTCTTTAAATGAACTGAAAAGAATCATATTAAACGTCTGAACATTAGGTTCCAGACCATTGTCCTTCATCTGGTCAAACAATGTGTTGGCCTCTAGAGTTAAACCACTTCTAAGATGTGCTCGGATGCCAACAGCATATGCTTCACTGTCAAGCGGACATTTCTGAACTGCCGCTGATCTAAAAACAATGGCAGCCAAGTGATACTGACCAGCATTTATAAGCCCACTCGTTAACACAGTATGGATGAGAGCGTCATTCGCATGATACATCATAGCACTACCTCGATACACATTAACTGCTTCATCAATTCTTCTCTCAGCACAAAGTGCACTTAGTAGCCCAGCAATACTATATTTATCCGGCTTAAAACCTTTAACAATCATATCTTCATAGTATTCAAGAGCACAAGAAGAACGGCCTGACTTAATAAAAGAGCTTAAAACAGCATTGCAGAACACTAAATCACCACCTATATGTCCGCAAGCTCGAACTATTTTGGGTAAGAGATCAAACCGTTCAGACCGACAAACTATAGACAACAATGAAGTAAGGGTATACAAATCAGGTGTCATATTTTTTTGTTCCGACAACCGGTGAAAAACTTCAATTGCATCATCATGCATTCCGGACTTCAAAAGACAATCAATTAACATATTAAAAAGAACTAAATCGGGATCTACGCCAGTAGAAACCATGTCATTAAACAAATGTAAGGCAGAAGTCACCATATTGGATTCCATAAATGCCTTAATTAAAGCGGTATACGTGACAACATTAGGAGAACAACCGGTTCTGATCATTTTGTACAACAAATTGGTAGCAACATCTAGCCTACGCAATTTACAGAACCTATGAATGAGTACAGTCCAAACATTAACAGAAAACTCAATCTCTAGACCAACCATCAGACCCAATATCTGATAAACCTGCCGAAACGCATTCATTTTACAAAACGAATTCACAACCGCACTAAAAGTAGCATGATTAGGACAATAACGCAATCTCAACATCTGTCTAAGAACATGCGAAACACTGGCAATGTCATTTAAATTGGAAAGGTGGAAAAGTGCAATGTTGAAAGTAAGAAAATTCGGGAACTTCGTATTTTCCATAATGTAAAACGCCCGTTCGGGTTGAGAGGTTTTAAACATAGACTCCATAACTAAATTCGAAGCAAATGTATTCCGAAAAATCGCAAAACCATGAAATTCTACCATGTGCAGACAAGTTTCAATGAGCATGGTATAATTACCTGCACGAGAGAAAATCCTCAACAAGAGTAGTAAAGGATTAGGGTTTCTGTTTGAGTTAGAAAGATTAATACAACCAATTGACTCTAACTCAGAGAGAATTGTTTCGGGGGTTTCGTAACGGTCGATTAGGCGGCTGAGAACCGGGAGAATTCGATTGAAGTCGAGCGAGTCGTGGCGAGGTTGATTCGAGGAGCGGAGGAAACTGCCGAGGGTGATTAAATCGGAGGAATTCGATTTTATGATCTGGCTATTGATATTTGAAATTTTTGAAACGGTGTTGTTGTTTGGATTGGTTGTGGTGGTGGTGGTGATAGGGATTTGGAGAGAGTTTGTTTGAGTTGTTATCATTTTCAAGAGGATTGGGATGAAACGGTGGTGTGGCCGCAATGCTATTGATAAGATGGTGTTCATGCGCGCGATAGAGAGAAGGGGGAAAGTGAGGGAAATTAATGAATATGTGGAAAAGGAGAAAGTTGGAGGAGTTTGTAAGTGTTGAAGGCGGCCGGTGAGAAGTCCGGATGTGCTTTCCGGCGAGGTTTTGCATTTGACGGCCAGCTGCGGCTATGAACGATGGGGGAAGATGACGGGGGTGCTTAGTTTTGTTAGTTCATTTCTGGGGTTTAGTGTTTTTGTAAGAGCAGGGGTTTTGAGTTATAAAAAAAAAAAAAAAAAAAAAAAAAAAAAGACAAGAAAAAAAAAGTAAAAGAGTAGGATTTACTTTTATTATTATTATTTTATACTTTACTAAAAATTTATCAATCCATTTTTTTTAAATGGTGGTCTAAGCCCAAAAAGAAAAGCTACAACGAAATTATTTTAAGAGTAGGAATTCCTTGAATATTCTCTTCAAAAAAATTAGTGATAAAATTCATCGTCGACGCAACGATTCGCCTCTCAGTGAACCATGTCACTTGCCTCAAGCTTTGTCAAAAGAAGAAAAAATTTATTTTGACCTGACTCACATGCTTTTCGAGAAACTTTTCAGAAGGTCACTCATCCCAATAGTACTCCAAGTCAAGCACGCTTAATGTTGAGTTTCTATGGTTATGCTATTGAAAAGAAGATGCATCTTGTTGGTATAAATAGTATTAATCAATCCGTATAAGCCTTCTTTCAACCATGCAGTCTCTTCCTTGCATAACCTCAGGATCCCTCTTATTTCTATGTGGCGACCACTCCTTGCCATCTTTAGCCACGAGTGTTACATGCGGTGCAACCACCCTCTGCCTTCTTTGTCTTTGGGTGTTACATAGCTCACATTCTTTTTCTAACCAGCCATATTTATGGTATCAATGACTTTTAAGGAATCAACATTCACCTCAACTCTCTCAAACCCACGAGCAATAGTAAATTTGAGGCCTTCAAAAATCCCCCAGATCTCAGTCATGAGAACATTGCATTTTCATATAAACTTAGAGAAATCACATATCCATCTTCCATGAGCATCCCGAATAATCCCTTCATACCCTGATAAGCCATGATCTCCACACGAACGACTTACATTAAGCTTAACATAGGTCTCTTTCAAGGGAATTGATTCGCTGTCGTGCGCGGATCAAAAACGGATATTTTGAAAACGTAATATAGCGACAATGACTCAAGTCGTATCACGGGGATTCTTGTTGTTATTAAGTAATTTTAGAGTCATAGGTATATGGTTCTTGCTAGCATTTTCTTGTTTTTTTGTTGTTGTTGTTGTGTTTGTTGATTTTCTTGGTTGCAATACCAGTTACAGAAAGTGGTAAGTTTTTCAGCCTATCAAGTAAGTTTTGAAACCTACTGTTTCAATTTGCTCCGATTTTTTTTCCGGAAAATCAGAAAAAAAATTGAGGAATAGTTAATTTTTCAACTCTAAAAATCGCAAATTTTTTTTTTTTTTTAATTAATTCTTTACTGTTTTCATAGTTGCAGAAAATTCCAAAAAAAATTCTCAAACTTTTTATTTGTCTTCATTGGATTAAATTTTGTGCTTTCGTATTTTTTTGAATTTATTTTAATCATATTTGTTCTTTCATGTCAAAAAAATATATATAAAAAAATGGGAGACTCATTGGATCAGTTGGCTTATCTTATTAATTTGATGGAAGCAAGAGAACATCAATTGTGCTATCAAAATCATATTCCACTTGCAATTTGCAATATTTGTTCTTCAAATTTTCATGGTAATGATGCATGTCCTATGTTGTTAGATACTAATTTTTGTGGTGAAACTCAAATGGTAGGTGATCTTCAAGGACAATACTCATATATTGAAGAGCAGCCTATTTGGCCATATCAACAATTTCAACAAAATGCATCATTGGAAGCTGACACACAATCATATTTGGAAGAAATTATCAAGCAAATGGCTGAAAATAATAAGCGAATGACTGAAAATAGTTTGCAATTTCAACAACATATGCAATCTATGTTTCCAAGTAAAAAAATCCAAGGTGAACAAATGATCTCAAGCATCCATCAAATTCAAGAGAACGTGATGTTTCATGATGATGTACAAACTGTTGCATCATTAGAGTTAACACGGTGTGATACCAGTCTTGATGAATTTCCAGGTGAGCCCATTAAAATAGTGTTTGTTTCATATGATGAACTCATAGTAAGAAACAAAAATTCAAGTGAATGCATGAAAGAGATTATGCCACAAATTTTCTTGAAATCTAATTTGGATGAATTATTTACTTCTCTTGAAGTAGATAACTCTCTTGAAATTTTTGCTTGTGAATGTGGTGTTTGTAATGTTTGTCTTGAGATCAGTGCAGCCATTTTAGGTGAAGATAGTTTTATGCCGACAACCACTTGTGCAGAAATTCTAGCAAATTCAATAACTCTTGAATTTGACACAAAAAATATAGATTTTTGCCATAAACAACCATTGCCCATAGCAGAATTTTTTTTAGTGGAAACTCTAATTAAGCCAAACAACATGAAGTTATCTTTCACCATTTGTGCATCTCTTCCACCTATTTTATCTGACTCACAAGCTAAATATGAATTTTTCTATTTTTCATACTTTTGCTATTGCAGGTTTACCATATGTGTAGAATATTTCTCCTAAGCCACCAAATTTTTTACTAATATCCAAGTTCACTTGCTATTTACTTTTTCCTATTTCATGTGTTCGTAGTGCAGAAAGGCCTCCACCAAAACCACCAGACATGAAAGCTTCATTCCACCTTAACCCCTCGGGTGTGTTCTTTCCTTTCTCTCACTCTCATTTTATATTTATGTTCTTTCATTGAGGACAATGCATGTTTTAAGTGTGAGGGAGGGAATAATTTATTTTCTTTATTTTCTTTGTTTTTGTTATTTTTTTGGTTTCCTTTGTTTTCGTTCTTAAAAAAAAGCATCTTTTTGAAAGTTTTGGGCTATAGATTAATCTGAGGTTAGTTGTGGAGAATTGGGAAAAGTTCACAAGACCGGTATCGTCTTAACACCGTAAGTCTCCTGCATATGGAAAATAATTTGAATACTTATTATGACATAGCCTTGAATTCTCATTCTCTAATAGCTCTTAAGTAGTTTATCTTTGCAGTCGGCACCATCTCACACATGCTCTACGTAAGGAAGCCGATGAAAATAAGTGAGTGATCCAACTTTTTTTTGGAAAAAAAAAAGAAAGAAAGAAAAGGAATGCACCTTCTAAGTTTGGTGACCGTCACCCGGTCATTTAACCCAACGGTTGTAGAACCTACAAAAAAATTATTTCAAGACCCGTTGTTAGTTGGTTCAGAGGTTTCTGGTGCTGAACTTGGTAGGATGGATTATGGTCCGATCCCCCGCAACTACAATTGGGGAATAAAAGGGGTATACCACTTAGGTACCAGAACCCCATGCAAAAAAGGATCAGAGTCATTGCCGTTGTCGGGTATCGAACCCGGGTCACCCGCGTGACAGGCGGGAATACTTACCACTATACTACAATGACGCCAATTTGATCCGCTGTCCCGCGCGGATCAAAAACGAGATTTTGAAAATGTAATATAGCGACAATGACTCGAGTCGTATCACAAGGATGCTTGTTTTGTTATTAAGTAATATAAATAAAATTAGGGGTTTATGGTTTTAGAATCAATTTGTAAAACTGAGTAAATAAGTGATTATCAAAGTTAAGCTAAACGGCTAATCCTATTGATTCGGGTTCCGACTTATCATCGGTTATAATAACACCAATCCCTAAACGACTTCGTTCCTATTCGATTATGAGATTAATCAGACAAGCGCTTATCAAAATCATACGAGTTATGTTCCTGTTTACCGAATTAAACAAACAGTTAAGAGTATGACGAGTTAACGAATTAAGCAAACGGTAACACGCAATTAAATTTAGGAACATGCATACAATCAAATTTAATCAATTCTTTTCTATGAAATCAATTGCTTAATTTGATTACAATTGTTTGCTCAATTCGATTGTTGTTCATAGGATAGAATTGATTAAATTCGATTGTATGCAAAGACGTTGGAGCGACTTGTTTTAATTACGGTGAATAGGGTCGCACCAGCACCCAGTGCTAGAGGCCGAGAAGGATGCAAATGCTGCCAAGACTAATGGTAGAGTGTTTAATTTGAGTGGATAAGAGGATTCCAAGAAGGACAACTTGATTCGAGGTACTTGTTTTATTAGCAATATCGAATTGGTTGCTATTATAGATACTTGTGCTATTCATTCGTTCATTTCGCTTGATTGTGCTACTATGTTGGGAGTGAAATTATCTTCTATGGGTGGTAGTATGGTAATAGATACTCCTAATAGTGGTTCTGTTACTACTACTTTTGTTTGTAAGGAATGTCCTTTGACTATCTTTGATAAGAGTTTTGTGATGGATTTGGTGTGTCTACCCTTACACCAAATCAATGTGATTCTTGGAATGAACTGGTTGGAGTTCAATTATGTTCATATCAATTGTTACAATAAGACGTTGAGGTTCCCCGAGTTCGGTGATAACAGAGAACTGATGTTGTTGACTACTAAACAAGTGAGTGAGTGCCTTAGAGACGAAGTTGTGATGTTTGCAATGTTTGCCTCGTTGTAAAGTGATTGTGAAGCTGCAAGTGTTGAATTTTCTGTTGTTTTTGAATTTCCTGAGGTGTTTCCGGATGACATAAGTGATTTGCCCCCGGAACGCGAAATGGAGTTTTCCATATAATTGGTGTCAGGTACGAAGAAGCAACTGGAAGAGATGCTCAAGAAGAAGTTTGTTCGACAGAGTGTTTCTCCGTGGGGTGCGCTTGTGTTGTTAGTTAAGAAGAAAGATGGAAGTATGAGATTGTGTGTGGACTACAGACAGTTGAATAAAGTGACTATCAAGAATAAGTATCCACTTTCAATAATTGACGATTTGATGGATCAGTTGGTGGGTGCTAATGTTTTCAGTAAGATTTATTTCAGGTCGGGCTATCATTAGATTCGCGTTAAGCCAAATGATATTCCAAAGACGGCTCTCTGAACGAGGTATGGTCATTATGAATATACTGTGATGTCATTCGGTGTGTCGAATGCTCCAGGTGTTTTTATGGAATATATGAATCGGACTTTCCATTCATATTTAGATAAGTTTTTAGTGGTGTTCATTGATGATATTTTGATTTATTATAAATTGGAAGAGAACATGCTAAGCATTTGCGCGTGGTGTTGCAAGTGTTGAAAGAGAAGAAGTTGTGCCAATTTACTTGCTCGTGAAGGAAAGAAGTTGAAGGGAGAAACTATCTTTTATAATGAGATACCTCCTTGGTTGACTCACCTACTAGAGAAGAATCGGAGTGATGAGCATTTTGTTCGGTCAGTAATTTTTTAGTTTTGTTTGTCTTTGGGCTTCGGCCCTCCATTTTATAATAATAATAATAATAATAATAATAATAATAATAATAATAATAATAATAATAATAATAATAATAATAATAATAATAATAATAATAATAATAATAATAATAATAATAATAATAATAATAATAATAAGAGAAAATGGGTGATGCACTGACAGTGTAAAAAAGTTTTACAGTGTCAACCAATCACGACCATGAATCAGGACAAGTCAGACTGTAATTTTAAAAAAACTTATATGACATGGCAAAACGATTTGTTTTTATTGGATGACAGTGTAAAACTTTTTTACACTGTCAGTGTACTACCTTTAACCTCTAATAATAATAATAATAATAATAATAATAATAATAATAATGATATTCTAAAAGTAGGAGTGTTATATTTAAATGAACTAAAATCAAATTGGTTAACCATGATAAACTGAATTAAGCTGGCTGGCCGTAAATTGTGTTGAATTTTACTCATAATTTTAAAATTGAAAAAGTACTAATTACTAGTGTTACGACTCAATCAAAATATTTAGTTAGTAAAGGCTTTCACTTCAAAGTTTCCATATACGTAGGCAATCCTAATATATTTCTTCAAAGTTTGAATCCAACTCAAATTTTCTCTACAATCAGTTTCATTAATTCGCTTGAAAGAGAATGACAAAAAAGTACGAAGGAGTTGCTATCGGAATTGACCTTGGCACTACTTACTCGTGTGTTGGAGTGTGGCAGGAGCTTAACGATCGAGTGGAAATCATACACAATGATCAAGGAAACAAAACCACTCCTTCTTGTGTTGCTTTCACTAATTCTCAAAGATTGATCGGTAATGCCGCCAAAAATCAAGCTTCCTCCAACCCAACCAACACTGTCTTTGGTAATCTGTTTATTATTTTGCTCCATCATTGTTTAGTTTTTACTTTTTAGTATTAGGGTTTCATATATCTGCTATTATTTTTGTTACTTTTTTCTGTACTTTTTTACGTTAAACAACAAACTATACATTACCGTTTTAATTTTTTCCAGATGCTAAGAGGTTGATTGGAAGAAAATATAGTGATTCTGTTATTCAAAATGATATTCTACTGTGGCCCTTTAAGGTAATTGCCGGGGATAATGACAAACCAATGATCCTTGTGAACTATCAGGGTAAGGAAAAACAACTTGTTGCTGAGGAAATATCAGCCATGATTCTCACACAGATGCGAGAGATTGCGGGGGCATTTTTGGAATCACCTGTTAAAAATGCAGTGATTACGGTACCTGCTTATTTTAATGATTCGCAGCGAAGAGCCACCAAAGATGCTGGTGTCATTGCTGGTCTTAATGTAATGCGGATAATCAATGAACCAACAGCGGCGGCTCTTGCATATGGACTTCAAAAGAGAGCTAATTGTGTTGAAGAGAGAACTATTTTCATCTTTGATCTTGGTGGTGGAACTTTTGATGTGTCTCTCCTTACTATTAAGAATAATGTCTTTGAAGTCAAGGCGACTGCCGGTGACACTCACCTCGGAGGAGAGGACTTTGATAATCGAATGGTGAATCACTTTGTGAAGGAGTTTAAGAGGAAGAACAAAGTTGACATTAGTGGGAACTCAAAAGCCTTGAGGAGATTAAGAACTGCGTGCGAGAGGGCAAAAAGGACACTTTCATACGATACTGATGCAACAATTGACATAGATGTTATATATGAGGGTATTGATTTCTGTTCATCAATTACTCGGGCCAAGTTTGAGCAACTGAATATGGACCTCTTTGAAAAGTGTATGGAGACCGTTGAAAGTTGTCTTGCTGATGCGAAGATGGACAAGAGTAGTGTGGATGATGTTGTTCTTGTTGGCGGCTCTACTAGGATTCCCAGAGTGAAGCAACTATTGCAGGACTTTTTCAACGGGAAGGAATTGTGCAAGAGCATCAACCCTGATGAGGCTGTTGCTTATGGTGCAGCTGTCCAAGCTGCTTTGCTGAGTGAAGGTTTTAAGAATGTTCCAAACTTGTTTTTGCAAGATGTTACACCTTTGTCTCTTGGTACATCAGTAAAAGGAGATATCATGAGTGTAATTATTCCTAAGAATTCTCCGATTCCTGTAAAGAAGAAAGAAGGATACCTTACATCTGAAGATGACTTAGAAAGTGTCCCAATTGATGTTTACGAGGGTGAGAGAATGGTTGCAAGTGAGAACAACTTGCTTGATTTGTTTTATCTCTCAGTCCACCGTGCACCTCGTGGCCTTCGTATTCAAATATGCTTTGATATAGATGGCGATGGTATATTAAACGTGTCTGCAGAGGAAGAAACTAGTGGTAATAAGAAAGAAATTACAATAACAAATGAAAATGGAAGACTGTCAAGGGAAGAAATTGAGAGAATGATTCAAGAGGCTGAATTTTTCAAGGCTCAAGACACAAAGTTCAAAAAGAAAGCTAAAGCAATAAATGCTCTGGACGATTATCTCTACTCCGTAAGGAAAGTAATGAAGGATGATTGTGTAAGTTCCAAGCTCAACCCTGTTGACAAAGTGAAGATTAATTCTGCAATGATAAAGGGAAAAAGTATGATTGCTGATAACAAGCAGGAAGATATGTTTATGTTTGTGGATTGTTTGAAGGAGCTTGAGAGCGTCTTTGAATCTGCTATGAACAAGGTCAACAAAAGTTACTCTGATGAGGAAAGTGATTCAGATTCCTGATAATTTTTGTTATTTGATTTGCTTCCTCATGTATAATGTGGGAGCTTCTTGTTCTGCTTCTGAGATGACAGATTTTGATTGAATATGTCATACTTGGTACTTATTCCTTTTTAATTTTAGACTTGAATATCCCTTTTCCTTGCATTTGATGCATGATATGAATCATCTCCTAAACCACCACAATGTTTTCATAAATATTTTGTCCCACAACAATTGTCATGTTAACATTGTAAGCCCACATAAGGACAAGATCAAAGGTGGAGCAATCACTAACACTGTAGATGGACATATTAGCCACAAAATTATGAATTTTTTTATTAAAAGACATATTACTCAATTTAGCTTCCGAAGATGATACTATGATTGATGGATGTTGATAAACTTCTTTGTCAACCAACATATATTTAACATGATAAAGAAGTTTTAGAAATAAATTAAGTTTAACCAATTATCCTAATAATAATTTTTTTTTAATACTAGTAATATAATGGTTTTTCTAAAATACTAGCAATATAAAGGTTTTTTTCCCTTTTTTGAAATAAAAATATCATCACACCAAAATACCCCGGTAAGGATTTTATTACCTGCGTATTTTATTAATATATTTTTTATAGTTTTGTATGTATAAAATTAAATAAATATTAATATATGTCACATATCTTAATATGTAAATTTTTTATACATAAAATTATAATAATAAAGAAAAGAAAATTTCTTTAGCCACCTCCCTATGGGGGGTCACCCCAGCGAAAATCCCAAAATACCCCTGCTTCGGAAATGAACTTCCGAAGCGCTTTTTTTTTTAAAAAAATTTCCATAATTCGGAAGTGCATCTCCGAAAACACCTCATGGGGGTGTCTTCGGAGATGAACTTCTGAATTATGCATCTGTGTTTTTTTGTTATGTTTTATCTAAAATAGTCTCGCATTTTCAACGGCTCTCACTCCTGTTGAAAAAAAAACAAATAAACGACATATATTAAATAAGCGACATGATCATGATTCTCGCGTAAAACGCCTTCAGATATTGCTTCAGAGAAATTTGAAGTATGTTTCATTTCATCGCCGCGAACACTATCCATCTTCTGGATTATAAACATAGAACTTTGACTTTCCCAGCGCACCCCTTTGTTTGATTTTTTTGTAATGACGTCCCCTGATGTTAATGATAAACTATAGCTTACATTGATTGGCTCCTTTGTCTCGCGGAAACTCAAGTTGACAAGACTTTGAACAGCTTTATGTCTCTTACTTTGTTCCATTTTCAGGCTACAACATGCAAGAAAACCAAGAATAAGCTTAACCAACCCCCTTAAGTTGAGAATATTATTTGGATCAACATGCTCGAGTTTAACATCATCATTCACAACAGATGATTCTTCTTTGGATACCATACAAAAACTTTCTCGCTCTCAAAAAGCTTCTTCATATGAAGGTTATCTAGAATAAAAACATCGTCCCCTGATGAACTTCCGAATTATGCAGAAACTGGTTTTTTTTATGTTTTTTCTTAAACAGTCTCGCATTTTAATTAAACGCAAACGGCAAATAAAATAAGCGACATATAAACAGAAAATACTAATATGATAAATAAAATCCAAAAACACTGTGCGAAAGATACAATCCGAAATCAAAACAAAACAAAACAAAACACGTCAAACAAAACAAAAACACATTATTCTGCCCGACGAGCGAACTCCTCCGAATGAAGATACTGATACCAATCCTCATCCCACTCAGTCTCAGAACCATCAGCATCAACCACGACTCTCACGCCAGATAGTTGAGCTTGAGCATCCGGGCCCCGGGCCCCCTGGGAACGAGAAGTAGAGCCGGTCGAAACCTTCTTCTTCTCCTTCACCTCCTTCACTCCGCGAGAGCACGAAGTAGAGCCGGTCGAAACCTTCTTCACCTCCTTCACCTCCTGTCTGATGCGTGCTGGTTGGTTGTCTGACATGTTCCTGTAAACAGTTGAAATCGATTAAACTAAAAAATTTAAACTTCTGATACAATTCGGAAGTTCATTTCCGAAAACTGGGATGGAGGTGTTTTCGGAAATGAACTTCCGAAACACCCCTACGATGGAGCTGTCTGCAACTTCCATGGCAGACCCCAAAACCAAACCTAAAACCAATTCAAAATGCTTCTAAACAACCTAAATACTACTAACAACCAGTCCATATATCATTTATGCAGTTGAAACCCTAAATAACATGCATTTGAATAATGAATCTAACAAATTCAAAACTTACAAATTGAGTGATTTGTGGGCTTTTGAATGTTGTATAGCAATGTGATTGGAGCCTTGATGCAGCCTTGGAAGTGTGTTTGCACAAATTTTCGCCTTTGGTTGTTTTTGATTTGAGTTAGGGTAAATGAATGGGGGAGGGGGAGTGTTTTGTTAAATCTGCAGAACGCGCAGTGTTTCGGAAGTTCATTTCCGAAATGCTGTTTTCGGAAATGAACTTCCGAAATAAGATAATTTTTTCAAAAAAAAGGCGTTTCGGAAATGAACTTCCGAAGTCAGGGGTAGTTTGGGTTTTTCACCAAAGGTGGACTAGAAGGTTAGGAGGTTGGCAAAGAAATTCTCTAAAGAAAATAGAAAAAACAAACAAATAGAGAAGATTTTAATCCAAAATGAATGGGGAAGGGGGAGTGTTTTGTTAAATCTGCAGAACGCGCAGTGTTTCGGAAGTTCATTTCCGAAATGCTGTTTTCGGAAATGAACTTCCGAAATAAGATAATTTTTTCAAAAAAAAGGCGTTTTGGAAATGAACTTCCGAAGTCAGGGGTAGTTTGGGTTTTTCACCAAAGGTGGACTAGAAGGTTAGGAGGTTGGCAAAGAAATTCTCTAAAGAAAATAGAAAAAACAAACAAATAGAGAAGATTTTAATCCAAAATACTCACATAATTTTTCTTTTTTTACCCAATTTCCATACACACGAAATATAACCGGACAACAAGGAGACTCCATTCCGTCTAAATAAAAAAAATGTAGAGACTCTATTTATTTATTTGCAAAATATAATTTCATTTTAGGGAATCAAGATACATATAATCCTACACCTTCAACCACCATGTGTTTGTTTTAGATGTAGTAGAAAAGAGAGAATTTAAAAAAAGAGGAATGATATAAAATGATACATCTACACCGCATAAATATACGGTTTACTTTTTTAATTATATTTAATAATTATTTTTTATTTTTTCTAATACATATGAAAATATGACCATGGTGTTTTTAATTTGGTGTAAGCATACGGTGTAAAATTCTTGTGTATGAATAAAAAAAATGTTTCATTCCTCTTTATTGATTTATTAAAGAATAGAAAAGAAAGAATAAAATTGTATGGACCCACCTATTATTTCTAATCTACTCTAAAATAAAAAATAAAATGATATTTATTTTATGAGAATTTTTTTTCTACCTCTTAACTTTTTTTTAGGAATTTATGGTGAAATTCCTTTTTTTACATTTAAAATTTAGATATTTTCATAAATATATGGTCGAGTTTAGGGTGTTTTTGAAGATGCATTTTCCAAATATCTTAATATTTAAATTTGGAATATTTTGAAAATGCATTTTCGAAATTATCCCCCGCAAAACACTAGAAAAATGTATTTTTTTTTTACGTTATTTATGTTGATAATATTTTTATTTTAAAATTATAATAATTTTAATTTAAAATACAATGATTTTTTTAAGAGAATATATGAAAAATTGAGCTATATAATATTATATTGATGTTAACATTTCACTAATATATGCTATTATTAATAACAGAAAATTATATTTTTTAATTAATGAATTCTTTTTAAATGAGAACAAATAACATTACATACAACAAAATATATTATTCATTCAAATATCTTTATGAATGGAAAAATTATATTTATGATACATATATAAATTAAAATTTGTCTTTTTTTTTAAATAATAAAATTTTTTTGTAAAGCAATTTTTTTATATTATTATTATATTTTAAAATCAGATGCGCGTAACCTATTAGTGTCTGTGCAAACACTCAGATACTTATTAGGTACGTACATATTGTATTTGATATTAAGCTATTGATTTAAATATTTAACAATAACATAAACAAGTTTATTATTGATTTAATTTTTTTTATAAATAATTTCAAATCAATAATATTTATATATAGGAATAATTATCTTGTTGAATCAATTTTTTTATATATGAAAGAAATTATTAAATTCGATTTATTATCTTTTTAAAAATGATAGATTATTTTGATTAGACAATTTTGTCCTTTTTCATTTAATTCTTAATATGTATTTGAAAACAACTGCATGTAATACACCAGTACCCGTGCATAGCAGCACTGTGTGAACACACGGATAATCATATTTTTTCTCACACAAATAAACGTAAAATAATATATTGTTGATCTAAATATTTTTAAAAATGACAATAACTAAAGAAAAACAAAAATAATGTCAAAGCAAAAAAAATATTCAAATACGGAAAAAAAAATTTAGGCACCAATTTATTCCCTTTTAAAATAATAAATTCTTTTGCTTAAACAATTTTATCTTTTATTTATTTCATTTTTATTATCTTTTAAAAATAAATGCGTGTAACACATTAACATTAGTTCCTATGCAAACACATGCTAATATAGTACGCGCATGTGATACTGATATTAAGTTATTGATTTTTGATGTAGACTTATTTCTTAATGAATATTTTGTTTTTGACGTTAATATTTAATTTGCTTGTAAAATGACATTTTTATGTCATGGCACAAAAATAAACCGTGGGAAGATTAATGGTGTAAAGCGTATAAAATATAACCAGGGTTTTAAATTAATGGTCATAAACAAACCGTGGCAAGACCTTGAAATTAAATCGTATGCTATACATTAAATAGAAACTGTGGTTTTACGATTTGGCCACAATTTTGTACTCATGGCGAAAGACAAACCACGACCTTAATCTAGATACCTAAACCGTGGCCTATACAAGCCACGAATGTCCATAAAACGTAGCACAAATAAGAAAACCGTGGATTATACTTTAGGCCACGCCCGCATATCCCACAGTCTGTTTTCCGTAGCCAAATCGTGGCCAAAGCGTTACACCACGATTATTTTGCATATAGCCGTAGTTTCGTGGCCGTGGCAGGAGACCATTTTTTGGTAGTCTCTAAATATTTTTTCTAAACTCTATTGGTAAAACAATTTTAGTTTTATTTTTTATATTTTGATTATATTTTGAGAACAAAAGCGTGTGTACCTCACCTGTACTCATACACCACATTTTATTGGTGTTTTTGGAGATATATCTTTAAATTCCCCAAATTCATATATATAGATGCAGAGATGCATTTCTCAAATGTCTCAATCTTTGATTTTGAAATATTTTTAGAAATACATCTCTGAAAAATCTCAAAATTAAATATTAGGATATTTCGAAAATTTATTTTCAAAACACCTTGTTATATATATATATATATATATATATATATATATATATATATATATATATATATATATATATATATATATATATATATATATAAAATTAAAATAACTTTATCTTTTCAAAATTTTATACATGTTTTTCTCTCGTATTTATTTATTTCTTACCTATTTCTTTATTCGCATACATTCTCTCATCTATTTCTCTCTCGTCTCTTTCAACTACATCTCCTCACTCTATATAATTTTGAATCAAAATCTTTTCTACAAACACTTGGACTTCATTGATTTGATAGAGAATGGCCAACAAATACAAGGGAGTTGCTATCGGAATTGACCTTGGCACGACCTACTCATGTGTTGGAGTGTGGCAAGAACAAAACGATCGTGTTGAAATCATACACAATGATCAAGGAAACAAAACCACACCTTCTTGTGTTGCTTTTACCAACACTCAAAGATTGATCGGTAATGCTGCCAAAAATCAAGCTTCCTCCAACCCAACCAACACTGTCTTTGGTAATCCGTTTATTTTTCTTGTTCACCATTGTTTAGTTTTCAGTTAGGGTTAAATATATTCTTAATATTTCATGTAAAGTTTACATTTTTGTTTTGGTTTTACCCTTTGTAATTGTAACTCATTATTTGTTCCTAAAAGTTATAAAGTTGAATGCTTTTGAAATTTGTAGGATTGAAGAGTGAGTACCCCCAATATTGTTATAAAGTTTTAGTTTTAGTTTATATTGATGGAATGTGGTGGATAGGGCTGTTAAGAAAATCATGAACTGAACGAAACCACCGAACCGAAAATAACCAAACCGTTAGGTAACGGTTTGGTTATTGAACCAAACCATATTGCACAAACAGTTTTAGAAAAAAACCTGAAACCAAACCGAGACTGAAAATGAAAATATAAGTTTTTTAATTTTTTAAAAAAAAATTTAAAAATAGCTTAACGGTTTGGTTTGGGAAAAATTAACTTCTAACGGTTCAATACGATTTGGAATTTCAAAATGGTATAAAACCAATGAAGTTGAGTAGAGTGGTATAGGATGGAATGAATAAAATCGGATAGAGTGGAACAAAATGAAGTGGCATTTATTTCATTTCATCACTTACCATCATTTTCATTACCTTCGGATTTGGACGGAATGAGAAAATTACTTTGTTCCATCCTAAAATATCCAAACAATGGAAAGAAATTTCTAGTCTGCTCCGGTTCATTATGCTCAATTTCACTCCGTTGGTATTAAGATATTCAAACATAGCTTAGAACCCTATTTAACTCTTTTAGTTATTACTATAATTGAGATTTTTTGCTGTGATGTTCTTACATTAGAACAAAACATTTTATTTCAGTAATTTAAATTTTGCAGATTCAAAGAGGTTGATTGGAAGGAAGTATAGTGATTCTGTGGTTAAAAATGATATTCTGTTGTGGCCATTCAAGGTAAAAGCTGATGCTAATGATAAGCCCATGATTGTTGTGACGTTCAAAGGAGAAGAGAGGCACTTTTTTGCTGAAGAAATATCATCTGTGATTCTCTCAAAGATGCAGGAGATTGCAGGGATATTTTTGGAGGCATCTGTTAAAAATGCAGTGATTACTGTACCTGCTTATTTCAACGATTCACAGCGAAGAGCCACCAAAGATGCTGCTGTCATTGCTGGCCTCAATGTGATAAGGATAATCAATGAACCAACTGCTGCCGCCCTTGCATATGGACTTCAAAAGAGAGCTAATTGTGTTGAGCAGAGAAATATTTTCATCTTTGATCTTGGTGGTGGAACTTTTGATGTGTCTCTTCTTACCTTGAAGAATAATGTCTTTAAAGTCAAGGCCACTGCCGGAGATACTCACCTTGGAGGAGAGGACTTTGATAATCGAATGGTGAATCATTTTGTGAATGAGTTGAAGAGGAAAAACAAAGTTGACATTAGTGGAAACTCAAAAGCCCTGAGGAAGCTGAGAACTGCTTGCGAGAGGGCAAAAAGGGCACTCTCTTACGACACTGAGGCCACAATTGACATAGATGGTATATGCCAGGGTACTGACTTGTGTTCATCAATCACCCGGGCCAAGTTTGAGCAACTCAACATGGACCTCTTTGAAAAATGTGTGGAGACTGTTAAGAATTGTTTTAGTGATGCTAAGATGGACAAAAATAGTATTGACGATGTTGTACTTGTTGGGGGCTCTTCTAGGATTCCCAAAGTGCAGAATCTATTGCAAAACTTTTTCAAGGGAAAGGATATCTTTAAGAGCATCAACCCTGATGAGGCTGTTGCGTATGGTGCTGCTGTCCAGGCTGCTTTGTTGAGTGGAGGCATTAAGACTGTTCCGAACTTGAAGCTGCAAGATGTTATACCTTTGTCTCTTGGTAAATCAAATAGAGGAGATATCATGAGTGTAGTAATTCCTAGGAACACTTCCATTCCTGTCAAGAAGACAAAAAGGTATGTTACTTGTAACGATAACCAAACCGCTGTCTTGACTGAAGTTTATGAAGGTGAGAGATTAATAGCGAATGAGAACAACTTGTTGGGATTTTTTAAAATCTCAGTTCCCCGTGCACCTCGAGGCCTTCCTGTCAAAGTACGTTTTGCAATAGATGCTGATGGTATTTTGAATGTGTCATGTGAGGAAGAAACCTCTGGAAATAAGAAAGATATTACGATAACTAATGAAAATGGAAGACTATCAACGGCTGAAATTAAGAGAATGATTCAAGAAGCTGAGGATTTCAAGGCTGAAGACATGAAGTTCAAGAAGAAAGTTAGCGCAGTAAATGCTTTGGATGATTATGTTTACAATGTCAAAAAAGTTATGAAGGATAAGAGTGTCAGTTATTTGCTTCCCACGGAAAGAGAAAATGAGATCACTTCTCTTATAACAAAATGTGAATATTTGCTTGATGGTGACAAGAAGGAAGAAACCTATGTGTTTGTGGACATGTTGAAGGAGCTTGAGAGCATATCTGAATCTGCTTTTGGGCACAATAAAAAATGGCTAGGTTGATAAAATAAGTGGTTTGGATTTTAATTAGTTCTCCTAATTGTTTGCTCATTTGCTTTGTATCTTTGTCTTTAATTTTGAACCTGCTTTTATTTTTGCTTCTTTGTATCTTTGACACGAGTGTTCTTGATCGACATGATGAGATTATGATTTGAGATATCATTCAATGTTTGTTGATAGGAATCATCCAAAGCTATACTTTCAGGTTAATCCATTTGGTTTAGCAGATATTCCATTCCTGATAAACTGCCTATACATGTTCATGTCAGTGCTCAGCAAATGATATAACAACAAAATTTAACTTTCATATTTTTGATATTTTTCTTTAGCAGTCTTGAAAAAATTGACTGTTCAAAGATTCTCTTTCTATTGTCTAAACTAACTATACAAGTATAATCATTATCAGTAGAAGAGAAACAATAATTAGTGTAATTTTTATTATACTAATTGTAGAAATGACACTAGGAATATTCTATTTCTTACCTATTTGTTTCTTCTCAAAAGCTCTCTTATCTATTTCTCCCCTCTTACTTTCTTTTTACGACCATTCCCATTCTCAGCTTATATACTTTCATATTCCACATATTTATAACAATTAGTACTAGTACTACATTACACACACGCCTCCCTTCCAAATTTTGAATCAAAATCTTTTTTACAAACATTTTGACTTCATTCATTTGATAGAGAATGGCTAAGAACAAAACAATCGAGTTGAAATCATTCACAGTGATAAAGGAAACAAAACAACAACTTGTGTTGCTTTTACCAACACACAAAGACTGATCGGCGATGCTGCCAAAAGTCAAACTTCCTCTAACCCAACCAACACTGTCTTTGGTAATCTGATTACTTAGTTATTAGGGTTTACTTTAGTATATTTTGCATATGCTTTTTTTTTAGCTCGTACTCTTATTAGGTTAAATATATTTGCTATTATTATTGTTATTTTTTTAATGTACTATTTTTTACATTAGACAAGAAATTAAATATAACCATTAATTTTTTCAGATGCAAAGAGGTTGATTGCAAGAAAATTTATATAAAATAGCATATAAATTTCATTTGCACCATGCAAAATTTCTTTACGTATAGTACATTTTAAAAATATTTTCATATATAGAATTTGATTATATATATATATATATATATATATATATATATATATATATATATATATATATATATATATATATATATATATATATATATATATATATATATATATATATATATATATATATATATATATATATATATATATATATATATATATATATAGGGTTAATTGTACGATCCCCCCTACCATTAGGGCGAGATTTGGTTTCACCCCCCTTAAAAGGTTTTTTTAGTAACGCACCCTTGTAAAACCTGTAAACCCTTTTCACCACACCCTTTTACCAACACCTGCTGACTGTGTATTATTTAATGCTGACTGTGTATCATTCAAACTGGTCCAGGTGGAAATTGAATTTATAAAATACCATTGTGTGATATAATTCCACTTACATGTTTAGAAACCATTCAGTTTCACCCCCGTAAAACTTAGGTTTCATTTCTATTGCCATGGGTGTGGACAAGACGAACGGAGAAGATGACGCGAAGGCTGGGAACGGCGAAGCAACGGTGGAATCGTCTCAGGTTAGTTCAAAAGAGCATATCTGCAACTTGTTTATAACATGCATGTTTATTTTGTTGTTTTAAATGTTGTGAACAACCTGCAGAGAAACGGAAGGTTTAACGCCGTTATTTGTCACGGTGGAGAGTTCATTCAACGTAGTAATGGTGAAACGATTTACAGGGGTGGTTCATCAACTTTGATTTCTGGGGAACAATTAGATTTGTGGACCCTTAAGCGCATTCAAAACCTAATTTCTGGGTGGGGTTACTTAGAAGGTTCTTACAAAGTGTGGACGAAAATCACTGACATTGATAGCAACTACTTTCAGATTAGGAGTGATGATGATGCGTATGATTTTGGTGCATATTGTTGTGCGATGCAAGTTGATGGGGTACTGTGTGTTGAACACGCTGCGTGCATAAGTGTAACTGGGAGCAATCAAAACTTTGTGTCTGAGTTAGAGGAGGATAGTGATGAAGAGATTGTTGAAGGGTTGAACGATAGCGAGGATGAAAGGACGACTGCTATAGCTGATGGTTTTGATGGTATTGATGACACTATACCACTTAGTGAGGGTCCAGTCATAGCAGGGTTGTTAACATATCCAAATAAGAAGAAGTGTGATGATGAAGAGTATGCTAGTGAAGATTTATTGAGCTCTGATCCTGATAACTCTGAAGACGAAAAAGGGCCAAGGTTTGAGAAGTTTAAAAAAGAGGAATTAAATAAGGATTATAAGTTTAAGTGGGGTATGGAGTTCAACTCCCTAGATGACTTTAGGGAAGCTATTCGTGAGTGGACTGTTTTGAATGGGAGGAAAATAAATTTTGTAAAAAATGAGGGGTATAGAGTGAGGGTAGAATGTAAGGCCAAGTGTGGTTTTTTAATGCTTTGTTCAAAGGTGGGCCATAAACACACTTTTGCCATTAAGACTATAAAGGACACCCACACATGTGCTAGGGTTTTGGATAACAAAACTGCCAATTCCAAGTGGGTTGCCAAGGCTGTGGTCAAGAAAATGCAAACTTCTGATAAAGTCCGGATCTGTGACATCATTCAAGACATGAGGCAAAACTATTCAGTTGGCATAACAGTGGCAAGAGCATGGAAGGCTAAGATGATTGCAAAACAAATCATAGAAGGAGATGCAGATAAACAATATGCTGATCTGTGGAGATATGCAGCTGAGTTGCATAGGGTGAACAATGGAAATACTGTGAAGATAACCACTAACAGACCAATCCCATCCATCCAGCCCAGGTTTGGTAGTTTTTATTTTTGTTTTGATGGCTGTAAAAAGGGATTTATCAATGGATGCAGACCCTTCATTGGGGTTGATGGTTGTCATTTGAAGACCAAATATGGAGGACAACTCTTGATAGCGGTTGGTAGGGACCCCAATGACCAGTACTTTCCACTAGCCTTTGGAGTTGTGGAAACAGAGACAAAAGAATCATGGAGGTGGTTTTTACAGCTCTTGATGGAAGATGTAGGAAAAGATAATAGATATGTCTTTATTTCTGATCAACAAAAGGTAACCCATGTTAATTGTGTTTAATCCATATTATGTAACTGTGTAGTCTTTTATGTTTTAGGGATTGATGCCATGTTATGTAACTGTGTTGTCTTTGGTGTTGTAGGGATTGGTAGCAGTATTTGAAGAGATGTTTGAAAGAGTTGAGCATAGGCTCTGCCTTAGGCATTTATATGCCAATTTTAAGAAGAAATTTGGTGGGGGAGCACTCATAAGAGATTTAATGATGGGAGCAGCCAAAGCAACATATCATCAGGCATGGATGCAGAAGATGGATGATTTGAAGAAGGTAGATCCGAATGCTTGGACATGGCTAATGGGAATTCCTCCTAAAAGTTGGTGTAAGCATGCATTTAGTTTCTTCCCTAGGTGTGATGTATTGATGAACAACATAGCTGAATCTTTTAATGCCACAATTCTAATTGCTAGAGATAAACCAATTTTGACAATGTGTGAGTGGATTAGAAAATATCTGATGAATAGGTGTAGTAATGCTACCTTGAAACTTGATAAGTGGCCACACAAAGTGATGCCAATTCCTAGGAAAAGACTAGATTCTGAGGTTGCTTTGAGTGGGCTTTGGCTGCCAACTTGGGCTATGGGTGAACAATTTCAGGTGACTCATGCTTATAATAATCAGGAATTCATAGTTGATATAGGAAAAAGGTCCTGCAGTTGTAACTTCTGGGAGTTAGTTGGTATTCCCTGTAGGCATGTTGTGGCTGCATTGGGATTTAGGAACCAGAACCCAGAACTGTTTGTTCATGAATGTTACACAAGGGATAAGTATGCCCTTTGCTATGGATTTGCTGTTAGCCCTATAAATGGACGTGATATGTGGCCCGAGGTTGAAACTGAAGAGCTCTTACCTCCTACATATAAAAAAGGGCCTGGTAGACCAAGAAAGCTAAGAATTAGAGAGACGGGGGAGGAAGGAGCTAGAAGAAGGTTACCAGGGGTTTCATATAGATGTACTAGGTGTGACAAGATTGGACATAACGTAAAGTCATGCAAGAGCAAGAAACAAGATCCTAATGCCTTGAAAAGAAAGGTATGTTAGTATTATCTTTGTATGTTAATCATGTATTCATATATTTTTATCCTTGTATGTTTATTATGTTGTGCAAACTATCTTACAGAAGAAGAAAAAACCTTGTGCTGCTACATCTACTCAGCCTGGTGCTACAACTGATGGGGATGCTACATCTACCCAACCTGGTGCTACAACTGATGGGGATGCTACATCTGCTCAACATGGTGCTACAGAGACTCAACCTGATGGTGCAAATGAGGTTACTAATTCTGTTGTCGAAGATTCATTGTTTGGGGATATAAGTGATGCCATGATTGCAAGTCTACCCGACATAAGTGTACAAACAAGAACAACTATAGGCTCAACAAGTAGCATAGACAAAGGCAAGGGGAAGGTGAAGCAAAGCATAGACAAAGGCAAGGGGAAGGTGAAGCAAGAATTCAAACCATTGCGAAAGAGGTGTAGTGAGAGAATTAAAGAGAATTGGTTTAAAAAACCAAAACCATTTACAGGTCCTGGATCTAAACCTGAAGAGCCTTTCTGTTTTACAGAAGATGAAGAAGAAGAGCAGGTTCCAAAGAAGCAGGTTCCAAAGAAGCAGGTTCCAAAGGGTACCCCTAAAAAGACTCCAAAGAAGACTGTGAAGAAGAAGTCAATTCAGGATCTCATTAGTTGATTATGTTATGCACAATGATATGCACATCTGTTGGTGCTTTTTATGTTATGACATGCTATGACGGTTGTTAGTGTTTTTTGGATAGTGTTTTGTGCACACATGTTTGTGCTTTTTGTTAGTCTGTTATGCACACATGTTTGTGCTTTTGGTTAGTCTTTTATGCACACATGTTTGTGCTTTTGGTTAGTCTGTTATGCACACATGTTTGTGCTTTGTTTTAGCAGTTAATTACACTAACTTGTAATGGATACAATCTGTGACATCTATTAATGATAACAATATGCTTTATATAACACAACAAATGTCAAACAATATTTCTTTCCATTCTTTTCAAACTACATAGAACCAACATTCTTTTCAAAGTACATAGAACCAACCTAGATCAAAATGCACAGAACCACCTTGACTCAAAATACATAGATAATTAACCTATTACTGACACCAAAATTCACAATGTCATACTTATTGCTTTCATTACATGAAATTATACAATAAACCAACTATCAAACAACACATAAATATAGCAATTTGGAGCTGCAAAGTTTTCCTTTTCTGGGCTTCAAGCTTAATCTTCAATTTCACCACTTTCTTTGTCACTGATTCCAACTGAATTTGAAGTACCTCACACTTCTTGCAACATGGATGAATCACTGTATTGTCTTTCATGGAGTCTCCATTTTCATCATCCCATAAGAACAATTCGCAACTATTGCCAGTCTACAGAACACGATTTGCATAATTACTAACACAAACACACATAAAAAAACGCAGAAAAAATCATTTCCAACATACTTACCCCAGCATTGCGACATTTCCAGAACTTTCGATTCCGGTT
The DNA here is from genome assembly GCF_029867415.1 of Vicia villosa. Lineage (NCBI taxonomy): Eukaryota > Viridiplantae > Streptophyta > Magnoliopsida > Fabales > Fabaceae > Vicia > Vicia villosa. The sequence goes on along the minus strand of NW_026705286.1, from coordinate 516,025 downwards.
TTGAACTGTGTTGGAGACCCACATCTTCATGGGTCTATCACAGCCGCATCTGGGCAACACTTGATGGGACACTGAATCAACACTGCTTCCTCGAGAGCTGCTTCCCACCATGATCAATTGGGTCTACGAATAAGAAGGCTGTAGAAGAACGATTTGGGAATGAAAGTTGCAGAAACACACCGATGAAGAAGAGTATTGGAGCTATGGAGGTTTAGGGGCGCCGCATGTAGGAAGAATTGATTTGGGACAAATATAACCTAGAAACGGTGAAGAAGAAAGCTGAGTTTGAATGATACACAGTCAGCATTAAATAATACACAGTCAGTAGGTGTTGGTAAAAGGGTGTGGTGAAAAGGGTTTACAGGTTTTACAAGGGTGCGTTACTAAAAAAATATCTTAAGGGGGGTGAAACCAAATCTCGCCCTAATGGTAGGGGGGGATCGTACAATTAACCCATATATATATATACATATAGGGAGCGTATCCGGTGAGAACTAATATCTTTATGAGAAACGAGAACTATAAATATTAATCGTTGGATTTAATTAACGATCCAGATTTTAAAATTTTAATTAAGGAGCATATTAACATTTGTCTATCGGAACAAAATTTCTATTTTCTAAAATTACACTCAATATTTAATACTCGGTCCTTAACCTATTATAGGTTGCTTTACGTTGCAGTAAAAAAAATTGAACAAGTTCCTAAAGCAATCATACCATATGGCTTTCATGTTGTAGTCAAGAAAATTTAGACTAGTCAAAAAGCAATCATAGCATATAGTTTTATGTTGCAGCAAAGAATATTTGAACTAGTCCCTAAAACAGAATTAGTCATTTCGTTAAAAACAATGGTTTCAATACAAGACAATGGAATCAATAGCTTAGTGATTAGTATAGAATTTCAATGCTTGTGGTAATTTGAGTTGTCTAAAATGCATATTTCTTTAATGCGCGCTTCAAAGTTATGTTCTTCAAATACCGTATATTTCTCCAAAACCGTGTTCTTCAAACACCGATGCATCGACGTTGAACTTTCACATACCGTTTCATTCCTTCTATTTCATAGGCTTCAAATCAGTTACAAAATTAACTGTAAACAATAGAAAAAAATTAACTTGTCAAGGAGCTTGTTTAACTCATTCAGCTTGTTTTCTGCAGTTTTTTGCATCACTGTTGAATACCACTATGAACAGAACTTTGAGAGGTAAATGACTATATATCAGTAATTCAAAACGTTAGCATTAGGAATTCAAAAGTTATAAGAAAGTAAGAAACACCTTTCAGACCTTTTGCACCCCATAGTGATGTCGACTTCGACGAACCAAACACTTAGACATTTGATCAAACACTTGGAGTGAAAAAATCAACTTCTGCAAGTGATCATAGTACTCGATGTTGTTGCATGGATTGGAGAACAACTTTTTTCGAGAATAAGCATTGTAGAGATTCTATATCATCAATTTGATTTCAAAAACTGAATTTGCAATGAATTTATCCATATATCGTGATTTCTTCTAGACGTTACCATCAAAAATCGATGAACCATTGAAAATCAGAGTTGAATTAATGGAGAATAGGGATTTCAATAGTAGTAGGTTTTATTTGCGGTATAGCTATCATGATGTAATTGAAGATATGAAGAACAAACAATTGCTTATAATTGATGGCTTAACGTGTTTTAATTTTGAAGACGATGGATGACAAGTAGAGGTAGGTGTAATCAATTTGAATATAGCAAATAAAAAAATGTTCCGGTAGGCAAATGTTAACGTGCTCCTTAATTAAAATTTTAAAATCTGGATCGTTAATTAAATCCAACGATTAATATTTATAGTTCTCGTTTCTCACAAAAGATATCAGTTCTTATCGGATACGCTCCCATATATATATATATATATATATATATATATATATATATATATATATATATATATATATATATATATATATATATATATATATATATATATATATATATATATATATATATATATATATATATTAGAAACTCTTTATATTAATACTCGGTAAATTAATAAACTCTCTAAAATAATAAATTTGTCCAGTCCCAACTTGGGCCTATGTAAAAAATTGAAGAAATCGATAAAATAATAAGATAATAATTTTTCGGCATATCCCTTTATAATTTTCGGTCCCAAGAAAATCATAAATTAATAATTCATAGAAACTGGAAAAAATATATTACACTATATTGAAATATGATTCAATAGTTGTTTGTTTTCCTTTAAGAATACATTGAACACATTTGTTCCTCTTGTTTACATTTATTATACTTCAAAAGTCATTATTGATTTCCAACGCATATGAACACAACAGATTAGGCGATGGACACTCCATTCTGTTTTGGAAAAGTAAATGGTTTGGGGCAGAGGCTTTGTATCTTCAGTTTCCAGCTCTATTCAATGAGATTTCTTTCAAACATATCTCTGTTCTTGAGGCTGGCTTTTGGAAGGATGCAACATGGGAATGGAAGCTTATAAAAGGTGAAAAGGTGTTGGGGAGGGAGGCATCGCTGGAGATCAGGGAACTGCTTCACTGTTTGGGCGGTATTTTCCCTAAGGTAGGTATCAAGGACCGTCACGTATGGCCTTATGAGAGCTCCAGTTGTTTCAGTGTGAAATCATGCTATATTTTGTTGAATCAAAATTCTGTTGTGGTGCCTTCGGTTGGTCTAATGGAGAGCCTTAGATGTAATTGGAAAGCGGCATTGCCTTCAAAGGTGCAGATCTTTGGATGGAGACTACTAAGAGACAGGATCCCAACTAGGCGACAACTTCTTAATAGGAATATTATATCTCTTCAGCAGGAAGTGAGGTGCGTCTTTTGTGAAGGTCAGATTGAAGACTCAGGGCATATTTTTCTGCAGTGCCCTATGTTAGTATCATTGAAGTGGAGAGTCTTTTCGTGCCTGGAAATTCAATTGCCTACAGTAGAAGATTGTTGTGAATTTTTGTTGGTTTGGACTGAACAACTGCAGGGTACCATGAAGAACAACATTGCTGCTGCCATTTGGTTAACATTCTATTGGTGTATTTGGAAGGTAAGAAATGAGATTATATTCACCAATGCAAAGTTGGATATAGATGAACTATACTACAAGATTGTTTGGTATTCCTGGTGGTGGTTATCATCAACTTCAAAGCTTAAGTGTAATTTCTATGAGTGGTATAAAAACCCTCTTCTTTGTACACATTGTTAGTTCCTTTGTTGTTTAGTCACTCTTCTTTTCTTGTATTCGGGTTGGTGTACCCCTAGTACTCCTAATCATAATACAAGAGTTGCTTATGAAAAAAAAAAAACGTAATTCTAAGAGGCATTGACTAATTTGCCTTTTTGTTTGACATGTACAGTATGATTACTTAAAAACTTTTTAAATTAATAATTATTAATTTATCGATAAGCTCTCTAAATTAATAAATTTCTCCAGTCCTGACATTATTAATTTAAAGAGTTTCTAATATATATATATATATATATATATATATATATATATATATATATATATATATATATTTAAAATCAAATTTAATTAATTTATAAACCTAAAAAAACTCCTACATTGTGAATAAAAACCTTAAATAATTAAATGTGAGTTGGGAAGCCTCTAATTGATGTAGAATGCAATCATTAAACAATCATTATGTTTTAATATTTTAAAGCTAAAAGAGCAAAATAAAATGGAACGAAAGAGAATAAAGCAAAGCAGAATAAAATATTGATATCATTATGTTGTTAGAAACTGTTTATTAAAAATAAAGGTTGACTTATAAGCTAGCTTACAGTTTATAGTTTATGTCTGATGGCTGATGACTGAAAGTTTATACTCTCTCCGTTCCTTTTTAAGTGTCGTTTTAAAAGAATTTTTTTGTTCCTATTTAAGTGTCGTTTTATAATTTAATGTTATAATTTGTCATTTATACCCTTACTTTCTCAATAACTCCACCTCAAATTTTTCAATTAGTTATTGGAAAAAGAGAGTGTGTGGTTGAATTTATTTGGAAAGAGAAAAATAAATAAGGGTATAATAGAAAAAGTAACTCTAATAATCTACTATCTTGGTTGAAGAGCTTTTTGCTAAAACGACACTTAAAAAGGAACAGAGGGAGTAACTTATAATTTATGATTCTGATAAGTTAATTGAAGTGTTTGTAAAACTAGCGGTTCAACTAACTTATAAATGTTAAATGACATAAAAAATATTTAATATATAATTATTTTATATTAAATTAAAATAAATTATAAAAATAAAAGCAGGTTTTTATTAAAATAATAAGGATTAAAAAAAATATAAGTTATAAGTTAAAACGCTATTTAAAATAGCGTTAGAAAAATAAGCTATAAAATAGTAAAATAAACTATAAACTCGTGGTGAAATGACCGTTACCAAACGAGTTTAAATTATCATTTGAGTTTATAAACTATAACCAATAAACTCATAAATCGGTCTTACCAAACAAACTCAGTATTATACAATAGAATCCAGCAATTTTGTCATTCAATACAAATTAAAAGTTACAAAAATAATGGAAAGTGATGAAACAGGATGAAATACATTATATTGTATGAGTTCGTTTTCACAAATTTTTTAATCAATCCAACCAATAAAACATAATCTTATTTGATTTTATTCCGCTCCATTCCATCATTATATTCTAACAACTGAACATAGCATAAATACTTTTTATATTTATTACGTTGTTTTTAAAATTACGTCCATAAATAAAAATGATATTCTAAAAGTAGGAGTATTGTATTTAAATGAACTAAAATCAATTTGGTTAACCATGATAAACTGAATTAAGCTGGCTGGCCGTAAATTGCGTTGAATTTTACTCATAATTTTAAAATTGAAAAAGTACTAATTATGACTCAATCAAAATATTTAGTTAGTGTATGAGTTAAGTACAACCCAAAAAGAAACAACCATAGTTTTCTTCTTCAAGGCGATTTCCGATGAACAGAGGCGAATCTTTCCGGCGGCCGCGCGGTGAGATTTAAGGCGATTTTCTTGCTGGCTCTTCGGTGGTTTCTAAAGGCCTTTAGAGTGGTGTCGTGTTTCATATCATCTTCGGTTTAAATTCCTGGCTTTAGGGCTCAGGGACCTTGGTGAGAAGATTCAATCGATACTGTTTTAGGGCTTTTGGTATCACCTGGTGGTAACACTCAGCTAGTCTGTTTCTCTGTCTTCGCCTCTCGGTTTCGGTGGTCTGTTTGTGGGGAGGAGCTGTCTTTTCTCCTTTTCTGGTGTGGGGATTCATTCTGGTTCTATTCTATTCTGTTTGGGTTCTCTGTTGGGGTTCATTCTTTTCAGGTTTGACTGCGGCGAGATTTGCTAGTCTTCATCTCGAATGTTTCGTAGATTTGTCCAGCAAGAGGATGGGTGGAAGCAAGTGTCGCGATTTCGACAGTCGGTCAAGAGTTCAGTCAGATGGGATGTCTTCCCGCTGGGTGGAAGAAATAGGAATCGACCGGATATAGCTAAGGAGGTGACATCCTTTTACGTATCTGAATTTCCTGATTCTTCTTGCGCGAAGGACCTATTTGAGTTATTCGGATGTATAGGGAATGTGGTTGAGGTGGCTTTTTCACCTAGAAGGAACAAGTTTGGCAAACGGTTTGGATTCGCAAGGTTCGTGGAGGTTGGAGACGCCCGATTACTAGCGGTTAAACTTGATAATGTGGTTATTGGGGAGAAGAAACTCCATGTAAACCTGCCTCGGTTTGAAAGGAAGCAGGGAGTCGATCACAGAACTTTTGCGAAGCCAGGTTATTTTCACAACGATGGGATTCACAGAAGAGTGGGGGGTACGGTTCCTTTCGACCAATCTTTTGTCAATGTAGTCAAGGGCAACTCGTTTAACATCAAACCGATCAATGGGGAAGCCACGGTGGTTAGGGAGTTTTGCTTCTCCTCTCCGGATAGTTTCAGAAAGAGATTGGCCAAAGCTTATGTCGGGAAAGTGGCAGTGCCGGGTACAGCTTACAATATCCAAACTTCTATGGAGATGGAAGGGGTGTTCGCGGTTAAAGTTTCTCCGATGGGAGGTAACGTTTGCCTTCTCGAAGAATCGGAGGAAGGTTTTATTCAGGACTTGATTGGTGAGGGGCAGGATTGGTGGAAGAATTGGTTTAGTGATGTCAGGAAGTGGGAGGAGGGTCTGATTGAGGAACACAGGGAAGTTTGGTTGAGAGTCTACGGTATACCTGTTCATGCTTGGACTGCGGAGTTCTTTGTGGCTTTGGCTGATTCGTTGGGAAATTTCGTTTGTATCGACGAAAGGACTTCTAAAGGTCTCACTTTTGATGTTGCCAGGATTTTAGTCAAGGTTCAATTGTCTTTTCTGGCTCCAAACTCGACCACGGCAATCATTGACGGCAAGCGGTATTGCTTAACGATTAGGGAGGACCGTTGGGGTACTCCTACCGCTTCAGCAGGTATCGTTAATTCTCCATCTGTGTCCATTTCTTCTTCAGATTCGGATGACCGGCTGTTTGAGGACGATAACCTTAGTATTGATGCTCTGTCTGCGGGTAACTCGGAGGATAGTATTACGCAATTCTCGGACAGGTATTCACGGGAGAAAACTGGGAGGAATTCTGGTAGCTTAGGGGATGCCGCGGTGGTTGCGATTTTGAAACAGCCTGAAGGTGCTATGAGTGTAGGTGGGAGTTCGAATGATGCGGAGAAGAACATCGGAATAGGGGAGTTTGATAATGCAGTCCGGAAAGTCCGTAACGGTTGCGTTACTCATAATAGTGGTACTGCTGCCAATAACAAAGATCTTACGAATTCTTATGTGCAGACCCTCGATTCTGAACAGAATTGTTCTAGTGCTGGTACAGCACCGTTTTCCAGCAAGTTGTGTGGACCGAAAAGGTCCCTCTCTCCCAACACTGTCCCTTGTTCGCTAGAGGAGAATGCAGCAAGTGTTAAATTGGAGTTTAAGAAGAAGTTAAGGACGAAAATGATTAATGAGAGGGCAAGGAATAAAGGCTTGAAAGGTGTTAAGGACAGGAGGGAGCCGGTGGTCCTTGAACCTTGCGTAAACGAACCGGTTTTAAATCCTATTAATTATTTGGAGGTCAATGGGGTTGAAACAGTAGGCGATAACTCAATCTTTTATGGGGAACAAAATGAAGAATCGGACATTGGGAGAAATAATAAGAGGCAATGGAGGTTGATGGATGTGGATATTGGGGGCAAATTTTGTTCGGCCATTGTGGCGCTCGGTGTGGTCGATGCGAAGGGGAGGAATAACCTTTTGTCTAAGATTGAATCTTTGGAGTTGGGGGAGGTAAGGAAGGAGAATAAAGAAGGTGAACAATGATTATAGGTTCATTGAATATTAGGGGGGGAGCGATGTCATACCCCAAAATTTGCCCGTCTTATTTTATCCAAGGGTTCAAGGCTCAGTGGTTAAACTCAAGCCACTCTCTCCTACTCAAAGGTTCAGATCAGGGTTTTAACTAAAAAGGTCAACTCAACTTTGACCGTTCATAACGCTCGCATGGTTTGTCAAAAATTCTCCAACCAAAGCCTATTCTTAAGGAAATTTCATCCTCTTCAACTTTGATGTTGGACCCAAGATCAGGAAACGCACCATTTGGAAGATATGGACAAAAACATTACAGGTCCTCTTAAAAGTCAATAAAAACACCTTTCGAATCAAAGCTCATAACTTGAGCATGAAAACTTCAATTGGGATGAAACAAAAAGGATCGTTTAGAGGACTCTTTGAGCTTTCCAAAAAGTCCTAGAACGTATTTATATGACAAATATGGAAGGAGTTATGTCTTGTTAAAGTTGGCGAAGTTTGAAAGAATGTATGAAGGAGATATTGACTAAATTTGAAAATTCTCTAAATAGGCCCTTATTTCTTTGATCCAAACTTGATTCAAATATTGTTATAAGCCCTTGGCCCAATCTCATGCCATGTTATTATTTTATTTAATTAAATTTGATTTTAATTCATTTTAATTTGAATTTAATTAAGATAAATAATAGAAAATCAAAGATTTGGTTTTAGGTCTATTATGTGATGAAAATATCATGATAATATCACTATAATTGAATCCAATTTCGTGCACAAGTTTCAAGGCCAAGAAAAGAGCAATTTTGGAAAGATTTGATAAAAATTCTCAATCAAATTTTCCCCCATCAAAGAGCAAGATTATATTGGATTTCCTTCAAGTTGTTGACCTAATTCAAGCCCACATATATACTAACAACAACTGCAGGCACAAAGGGGGCGGGGGGATTCTGGCCTCCAAAGTCTGAACCGAGTTCATAAATTTCAAAGCAAAAAAAATCAAATTCGGATTGGAAGAGGTGGGCCTAATAAAGGAGTTTTGAGGATTCAAACAGATTCCTGGGACTTTTCAGAAGCTATCCAGACATCCTCCAAGCATATTCACGCTCAGAATCGCCACTGATTTGCCCCGGTTTGGCTTATACTTAAAAGTTTCGATTTCATGAATTTGTGTATTGCAAACGTATTTTAATCATATATTTGTGTTCACAATCATGCCTGGGACGTTTTAGAATAATTCAATTGGAGTTTCTGTGCGGAATCACTATTTCACCATTGTTAGGGTTCATAGCTTGTGAATTGGGGCTTTTGAATTAGAGGCAAAATCAGTCTAGATTAATGGTACTATTGTGTTTGTGAGATCGCGGGTAACAAATCTGGGCTTTTGGTTGATATTTATTGGTGAGGGATTACTGGTTTGAGGGAAAAAGAGTTTTAGCAACGGGGTAAAACCGTTGCCATAGGTCTGCGTATTTTTTTGGTTTTACGAAGAAGAAGGAACGCAGGTGCATGGGCGCGAAATCTGTGGTAGTTCAAATATTTCTTTTATTGTTATATTGCATTCGTTTTGCTAATCATACAACTAGCCATCCCAGCGCAGACGGCAAGGGCCAAGCGCACGTCACCTTCAAAACGCAGGTTCGAGACCCAGCGTGTACCATTTTATTTGTATAATTTCTTGCGTAAACAAGCTCCTGGATCCGGTGTTGCGCAACTAGGGGAATTCGTTGTACACCCTCACGCGATGACGTCAGATCATGCCAATACTCAGATCTAACGGCCAGGAGACGCAGGTATATCATAAACTTCAAGGAGCACCATACAGGATCCAGCCCAGGTCTCTTTACATATATCTTTATTTATTTATTATTTATGTCATTGTTTAATTATACATATTAATATGCATGTAATTTAATCAATTTATTTTAGATTTAGAATAATAAATTAGGGTTAGGAGTAGAATAATTTAGGATTAGGTTTAGGTTTATATTATTTTTCCCGATTTATTCGAGTATTTCGATTGATTTATTTAATTAATTTAAATTATAAAATCACAATAAAACCTATAAAGGTTTATAGTATTAGGGTTTGCCCTATCCCATTGCCATTTGGCAAAAATATTAATTCGATTAATTCTAACTAATTCTCTCCTCGACCCGACTAAATCTATTAGTCGCAGTAGACGAGAGATAAAAATAATAAGAACAATAAACTCTAACTTCCCCTTTAACGGATAAATGGCGAATGAATATCTATTTCATCCCGCCTTCGAATTAGTCGACTCTCTATGTCGTACTGATCAAATATCTGAATAAAGCAATAAAACATTTAATTATCCCTTAATTAATTCTCTCCTCGACCCGACTAAAGCTATTAGTCACACTAGACGAGAGATAAAAAAATATAATTTCAAAATACATTTAATTTGCTGCCCGCGACGATCAATCTATCGATCTGAGTAACCAGCGATGCCCCTCAATCCGTTAGCTATACTGACCAAATCTATTGGTCACTGCATCTAACGGTGACATATTAAATCAGGGTTGTACGCCCAAAACACTTAAAACACATCAAACCACGACACTACGGATTTTTATCCCAGGCAATTCAAAATGCCTTTCAGATCAAATTCAAACTACGATAGGCCATTCAAAAAGCCTTTAAAACAACTTCAAACACATTCATAATCAATTCTAAGGCGTACAATCCTGTGCCCGAACTACGTAGACTCTGATCCTCCATAAGGAGGTACGTAGGCACTTGGCAACAAGGCGAGTCCCCCTCCCTAAAAACTCAATTTTCCCCTATTCAATTCTTTAGCTATTGAATCTAATTTTTAGCCATGAAACCTTTGCCTTAACATAAAACCTTAGGAAAGGGTTGAGGGTGCCTAACACCTTCCCTCAACCTGATTATAATAACTTACCCCGAATCTCTTAACTGCGTAGGGTTTCCTATTCGCCCTTCAGAATAGGTGGCGACTCTAAAACATTAATTTTAGGGCAGGTTGCTACAGCTGGCGACTCTGCTGGGGAAAATCATCAATGGTGAATTATTATGCTCCTAAGGCTTGAGAGGGTTTAGGTTTGGCAAATTATTTAGGTTTGTGGCGAGTGATTAGGGTTTGGGGGAAGATTTATATTTTTTTTATAATAAATATTTAATTCTGTATTTATTTATTTATTGTTTTCATTAAATGTTTATTTGTCATATCTGCTTAATTTGTTATAATTTGCACTATTGGGTTTTATATGTGATTGTTGTTAAGCCTAAGCGTGGGAATTATAATAATGACCAGAGGGGAAATACATCGCCTACGAGTCTTATTATAATTCCACTCAGAGTGGGTTGAATATCCGGAAATGTCTGATACGAGGCTTGACCTTGTTGAGGGCTGGACTTGGTATTTGGCTGATCTCTCTGGGAACCTACCCCTAAAACTCTTACCTCATGGATAAATGAGTTGTTCTAAAATCCAAAGAGACAAAAAGTTCTCGACGGCTACGAACGACCCCATGAGACCTTCTAGAACATACCAATGGGAAGGGTAGGCACCCTAAGCCGTTACGTCGAACCTATGAACCTAGGGCTTATGTGCTTACGTGCTTATTATATATGTGCAATTTATATACTGCGGATGCTTTGTATTTTAAGTTTTTTTGCAGGTACTCCTACACGTTCCCTGGCCTGCAGGGACTCTATTGCTAAGACCATGTCCTTCCCACGAGGGGCATCTACATTTACGCACGTTGATTGGCCTCCCGATGGCCATAAGACCTAGTGACTGTCATGAACGGTCACTCCGCGCCCGCATCTACGCACTCCCTAACCTGTGGGGAGTTTCCTTTCATATCTTTATATTTTCAACTACGTGCCCTTCCCACGAAGGACATTTTCGTTTACGCACGTCGATTGGCCTCTCGATGGCCATGCGACCTAGTGACTATCTTGAACGGTCACCATGTGCTTACATCTACGCGTTCCCTAGCCTGTAGGGATTATGTTTCTAAAATTGCATCCTTCATACGAAGGATATCTTTGTTAGCATATGTCGATTGGCCTCTCGATGGCCATGCGATTCAGTGACTGTCTTGAACGGTCACCCCGTGCTTACATTTACGTGTCCCCTATCCTGTAGGGATTCCATCTCTAAAAAAAAATCATATCCCTCATACGAAGGACAACTTCATTAGCATGAGTTTGATTGGCCTCTCGATGGCTATGAGATCTAGTGACTGTCCTGAACGGTCACTCCATGCTTATTCTCACGCACCCTCTAACTTGTAGGGTTTTGGATTCCCATCTCTACGTCTTTCATCCCTAGCCTATAGGGATTTCACTTCATTCGATATCATCCCTATATAGGTTGTGTTCCGCATAGAGAACCTTCCCACGAGGGACAACTTCATGGGTACACGTTGATTGGCCTCTCGATGGCCATGAGACTTGGTGATTGTCTTGAACGGTCACCAACCGCTACCTTCTGCATACTCTCGAATCTAAGAGATTTCCCTTAGCGTGTCATAACATTTATCCTGCAAAGACTCCACGAGGGTCTAATGCCGCCTCTAAGGCTATCCCTAGGACTATACGTCACGCGTCTACATTGCATACACGGAGTTATAATACAAGGAGTCTCGCATACCCATGCATTTGCATTTTCATGCATTCATACATTTACATTCGCATCTACGCCTGCATCCACACATACCGTGCTAGCCGATTTCCTAAAATTCCCAAATAAAATCAAAGGATCATAGACCATGGAGAAAGGAGGGTAAATTATCGAAAACGAACTTGGTCTCACAAGGAGGAAAAAGGATGCCTTTCGTCATGTCGCATGTCCATGCCTCGTCATAACAGGATTATAAATACAGTAAAGGTTGTCATCGAGCAAGGATTAGTTCAACAAAAGAGTTCCCTCATAGATACACTCAAGATGTATCTAGTCATAAGGGGGTTCATCTTAGAACATATCAAACTTACAAGGACGCTCTACGACAACCTAGGGGCAAGGGTCAGTCCAACTGGGGCAATACCATGAACAAAGATGCATGACTACGATGTAGGGAATGCGACATATGTCAACCCCACACCAAGGAGAAAAAGGGTGATAGGTGATACTATCCTTAGGAAAAGAAAAGAGGTTCAGTCAAAGGAAACTCATGAAGTTCCAATACGACGAAAACCCACCGCTAACGATTTATTCCCAACAGGTTTGACATGTCCAAGGAGAACTCGAGGTTGCCCTTCACTTCTACAAGTTCATCAACTAGGGAGTAAAACAAGGTCGACGAATCTACAAAGGATATTGTCCCTAGGATCAATAGGTGTTTATCATGTCAGAATTTCAACCCTTACGACCGCCAAGTGTGACTCAGGATAGAAGTTGTACCTTCGGATTTAGAAATCCTAATGGAATAATCATGCATGTTTGAAATCAATTCATTCGCTTCATTCGCTCACTACTACGATTTTCTACTCGCACCCCTCTATTCCATTTCAATTTCAACTTTCAATTATTAACAAACTTGAGGGAGAATGACGAATACAAATAACTAAGTCTCGCTAAACATATGCTTTCGAAGTAAGACCGAACCGAGGATGTACAGGCATTGTTTCAATTCCCAAACAGTGGAGACATAAGGATGTTAATCCCTCGTTACCCCCTCGAGCCAGGAGTTGGAGTTTGTTTCTACTTTTCAAATAAACCTTGATTTCAACCAGGGGCAGGGTAGATTTTGACTAATTCAGTGGTGTATTTTGGTTGTCAAGAGAATCAATCAATCCAAACAAGGATTCAAGCAAAGGTTCAAGCAGAAGGTTCAAGCACATCTTCTTCCTTGCATTCATCCAAGATTGAGGAGGCAATGGAGAATAACAATATCTTCTTCCTCAATACATCAATTAAGATCGAGGACATATCAAAATTGAAGCTTACAAATCAAAGTCAACATAGCAGTCGCAATATTCAATATCCAAGGATCAAATCTCAAAAGGAGCTTTCAAAAGAAAAACGCTCGCTAAGTCAAAATGGAGAATTTCAGGAAAAAAAAACAAGGATGACTTAGGCAAAAATTAGGGCATCCCGATGGATCAAACTCAAAGGAATTGGTTCATGCAAAAATAAGGGATAAAAACAAAGCAAAAGCAAAATACAAAATACCATCTTGTGACTGCTAAATCATCGAAGCTTCTCATAAATGCTTGGATCTCTACAACATTTTCATCAATACTTGCATCTATACTAAGGCTTCTGCTCAACATCAAAACTGAAACGATTCTCTTACAAACAAAGCACATTCATTGGATTAGTCGAATCTTTAGGACTTGGAGAACATCAAGGAGAAATGGGTGGGTTAAATAAATTTTGAGCCTTATATCCGTTGTTTCTTAAACCTGGAACCAAGCCAAGTTACAACCTTCAAAAGTCCTAATTGAGGCAAGGTTAACTACGAAAGCATATTAAGCAAGATTTTGTTATACTGACTCCTATGTTTGTTAAAACTATTTCTAATCACTACGCTTCTTCAAACATTCGTTTCTAATTATTCAGTCTTAATTCATGTCGGACCTCGATTTCAAAACTTGCATTCGCATTACATTAGAATTACCTTTCGAAGGATACAACGCCATTTACGAATATACACTTAGCACAAAAGCGATCATTTCTGATAAAGACTCTTGAATGGGGAAACCACGTCCATAGGGTTTTCCTAAACAGGGGCATACAACCAAACATCCTATTAACTAGGGGCATTCTTCCTAAGGTCCAATCGACCTGGATCACATCTCGAAGCAATTTCAATCAGGGGCATGTCAAACATGGGAAGAATTCAAATTCAAAAGGATAGAACACCATGGGTAACCCTCCATATCTGGGAAGTCAAGGGCATACCCTTCAATCTAAACGTCGAAGCATATGACAAGGTTATTTCCTGGGGCACTTCCCTCATAAGCATCTTCTTCCACTAAAATAATGGGGAAATGGATACTAAATCCATAAAGCGCACAACAAAAGACACTTTCATACTCTGCAACCTCGAATCAATCTTCCTCCTAACTGATCTTCAAAATTCGAACAAAATAGGTATTGGGAAATCGCGCTAGCATCACACCCTACCTTATCCAACAACCTCACAACATTTCGCATACGCTTTGGTTATCAACAACATATCATTCGAGTACCATGCAAATACATATAAATCATGCATTACATACATGGGTTGATACATGACATACACCACACCTTTTTGAGTAGTCTTCTTTAAGACAAATCCTACAATTCTTTTTCCAAATACCTTTCCAGGTATTCTTCTTCAGGACACTCTTTATTCTAGGTACCTTTTAAGGTAGTCTTCTTCAAGACATTCTTTTTCTAAGTACCTCTTCAGGTAGTCTTCTTTAAGACATTCTCTTTCTAAGAACTTTTCTAAGACATTCGTTTGTCCTTTCCAAAAACCTTTTTAGGTAGTCCTTTTGGACATCTTTCAACCTGTCCAGACGGTCTTCTTCAAGACGTCCCTTACATTCGCTGATAACCTTTTCAGGTAGTCTTCTCTAAAAGACAGATGTTCATGTCCATTCCAGAAACCTTTTCAGGTAGTCTTATAGAAGACATTATTTCGTTCCACTCATTACATCAATCAACATATGCATAAGCACTGTCCCATACATCAAAACATCCAATTCAAAACTCTGGTGCTAAGCTATACTATCCATCTGCTTCCCGGTAACCTTACTAATGCCGGTAACCTTACTGTTGGTTCATTTCCAATCACCTGATTGATGTATCCCGGTAACCCTACCGATGATAGCGACCCTGCCGTCCATTTGACTCATAAACATACGTACATACGCATTAGCATATACATATCATTTAGCGCATTCACATACTACATATCACAGAGGTCCAATTTTCATGTGCAAATCCAAATCCTTACAAAGTCCAGTTCTCGTCCTGGAAAACCATTAAATCCAGTTCCCGTCTGGTAGTCAGTTCCCGTCTGACTGTTACCTCAAATCCAGTTCCCGTCTGGTAGTCAGTTCCCGTCTGACCGTTATTTCAAATCCCATTTCAATTCCAATTTCAAATCCTATTCCAATGTCAATTTCAATTTCAAACCAAATCGTAACCCCCGCGTTACGTCTTATCACGGCAGTGATAACGGCAATTTCCAACCAAATCGTAACCCTCGCGTTACGTCTTATCACGGCAGTGATAACGGCAATTTCAAACCAAAATCGTGACCCTCACGTTACGTCTTATCACGGCAGTGATAACGGCAATTTCCAACCAAATCGTAACCCTCGCGTTACGTCTTATCACGGCAGTGATAACGGCAATTTCAAACCAAATTGTAACCCTCGCGTTACGTCTTATCACGGCAGTGATAACGGCAATTTCAAACCAAAATCGTGACCCTCGCGTTACGTCTTATCACGGCAGTGATAACGGCAATTTCCAACCAAATCGTAACCCTCGCGTTACGTCTTATCACGGCAGTGATAACGGCAATTTCAAACCAAAATCGTGACCCTCGCGTTACGTCTTATCACGGCAGTGATAACGGCAATTTCAAACCAAATCGTAACCCTCGCGTTACGTCTTATCACAGCAGTGATAACGGCAATTTCAAACTAAATCGTAACCCTCGCGTTGCGTCTTATCACGGCAGTGATAACGGCAATTCCAAACTAAATCGTAACCCTCGCGTTACATCTTATCACGTTAGTCCCTCGGCAGTGATAATGACACCTTCAATATCAAATCCAAATCGTAACCCTCGCGTTACGTCTTATCACGTTAGTCCCTCGGCAGTGATAATGGCACCTTCAATTTCAATCCAAATCGTAACCCTCGCGTTACGTCTTATCACGTTAGTCCCTCGGCAGTGATAATGGCACCTTCAATTTCAAATCCAAATCGTAACCCTCGCGTTACGTCTTATCACGTTAGTCCCTCGGCAATGATAATGGCACCTTCAATTTCAAATCCAAATCGTAACCCTCGCGTTACGTCTTATCACGTTAGTCCCTTGGCAGTGATAATGGCACTTTCAATTCCAATTTCAACCCCAACCATGACTTATTGCGTTAGTCCCTGAGCAGCAGTAAGTTATGTCTTGTCACAATTAGTCCCCTGGCAGTGACACAAAGCTACGTCTCTTTGCAAATAGGGATCTATTTTCCCTGATCACAAGGCTTCTCAAACAATTCTTCAATTGGGTTTATCACGTTAGTCCCTCGGCAGTGATCTTCTTCAAAATTTCAAGCAAGGTTATATTTTTTCTTTTCCAAAGTTACTAACTTCAACTAACAATCATGCATCATCCAACTAACATACTTCATTCGTACATAATGCATATACATACATTGCTCTCATTTATTTTGAGAAGCTCACTGCATCATACATCGCATGCATCATAACATTGCATAAAATTCAGGTTGCCTTTTTAGGCCGTGCTACAATCAAAGCAGGGGGTTCCTTTCGAAAGCATCTGCTTCAAATTCTAAAATAAAAGGGTATTTACCTTGGGTGGCATCTGTAAGCCCATCTCCCACAGAGCTTCTTCCCGACAAGAGCAAATTTCAGGGCATTCTCAGTGTTCAATCATCTTCTACCTTTAGATCACGATAGGCAGACGTGCCTATCCGATTCTTCAGGTTTAAGAAGATTGAACAGGGGCAGCTGTCATACCCCAAAATTTGCCCGTCTTATTTTATCCAAGGGTTCAAGGCTCAGTGGTTAAACTCAAGCCACTCTCTCCTACTCAAAGGTTCAGATCAGGGTTTTAACTAAAAAGGTCAACTCAACTTTGACCGTTCATAACGCTCGCATGGTTTGTCAAAAATTCTCCAACCAAAGCCTATTCTTAAGGAAATTTCATCCTCTTCAACTTTGATGTTGGACCCAAGATCAGGAAACGCACCATTTGGAAGATATGGACAAAAACATTACAGGTCCTCTTAAAAGTCAATAAAAACACCTTTCGAATCAAAGCTCATAACTTGAGCATGAAAACTTCAATTGGGATGAAACAAAAAGGATCGTTTAGAGGACTCTTTGAGCTTTCCAAAAAGTCCTAGAACGTATTTATATGACAAATATGGAAGGAGTTATGTCTTGTTAAAGTTGGCGAAGTTTGAAAGAATGTATGAAGGAGATATTGACTAAATTTGAAAATTCTCTAAATAGGCCCTTATTTCTTTGATCCAAACTTGATTCAAATATTGTTATAAGCCCTTGGCCCAATCTCATGCCATGTTATTATTTTATTTAATTAAATTTGATTTTAATTCATTTTAATTTGAATTTAATTAAGATAAATAATAGAAAATCAAAGATTTGGTTTTAGGTCTATTATGTGATGAAAATATCATGATAATATCACTATAATTGAATCCAATTTCGTGCACAAGTTTCAAGGCCAAGAAAAGAGCAATTTTGGAAAGATTTGATAAAAATTCTCAATCAAATTTTCCCCCATCAAAGAGCAAGATTATATTGGATTTCCTTCAAGTTGTTGACCTAATTCAAGCCCACATATATACTAACAACAACTGCAGGCACAAAGGGGGCGGGGGGATTCTGGCCTCCAAAGTCTGAACCGAGTTCATAAATTTCAAAGCAAAAAAAATCAAATTCGGATTGGAAGAGGTGGGCCTAATAAAGGAGTTTTGAGGATTCAAACAGATTCCTGGGACTTTTCAGAAGCTATCCAGACATCCTCCAAGCATATTCACGCTCAGAATCGCCACTGATTTGCCCCGGTTTGGCTTATACTTAAAAGTTTCGATTTCATGAATTTGTGTATTGCAAACGTATTTTAATCATATATTTGTGTTCACAATCATGCCTGGGACGTTTTAGAATAATTCAATTGGAGTTTCTGTGCGGAATCACTATTTCACCATTGTTAGGGTTCATAGCTTGTGAATTGGGGCTTTTGAATTAGAGGCAAAATCAGTCTAGATTAATGGTACTATTGTGTTTGTGAGATCGCGGGTAACAAATCTGGGCTTTTGGTTGATATTTATTGGTGAGGGATTACTGGTTTGAGGGAAAAAGAGTTTTAGCAACGGGGTAAAACCGTTGCCATAGGTCTGCGTATTTTTTTGGTTTTACGAAGAAGAAGGAACGCAGGTGCATGGGCGCGAAATCTGTGGTAGTTCAAATATTTCTTTTATTGTTATATTGCATTCGTTTTGCTAATCATACAACTAGCCATCCCAGCGCAGACGGCAAGGGCCAAGCGCACGTCACCTTCAAAACGCAGGTTCGAGACCCAGCGTGTACCATTTTATTTGTATAATTTCTTGCGTAAACAAGCTCCTGGATCCGGTGTTGCGCAACTAGGGGAATTCGTTGTACACCCTCACGCGATGACGTCAGATCATGCCAATACTCAGATCTAACGGCCAGGAGACGCAGGTATATCATAAACTTCAAGGAGCACCATACAGGATCCAGCCCAGGTCTCTTTACATATATCTTTATTTATTTATTATTTATGTCATTGTTTAATTATACATATTAATATGCATGTAATTTAATCAATTTATTTTAGATTTAGAATAATAAATTAGGGTTAGGAGTAGAATAATTTAGGATTAGGTTTAGGTTTATATTATTTTTCCCGATTTATTCGAGTATTTCGATTGATTTATTTAATTAATTTAAATTATAAAATCACAATAAAACCTATAAAGGTTTATAGTATTAGGGTTTGCCCTATCCCATTGCCATTTGGCAAAAATATTAATTCGATTAATTCTAACTAATTCTCTCCTCGACCCGACTAAATCTATTAGTCGCAGTAGACGAGAGATAAAAATAATAAGAACAATAAACTCTAACTTCCCCTTTAACGGATAAATGGCGAATGAATATCTATTTCATCCCGCCTTCGAATTAGTCGACTCTCTATGTCGTACTGATCAAATATCTGAATAAAGCAATAAAACATTTAATTATCCCTTAATTAATTCTCTCCTCGACCCGACTATAGCTATTAGTCACACTAGACGAGAGATAAAAAAATATAATTTCAAAATACATTTAATTTGCTGCCCGCGACGATCAATCTATCGATCTGAGTAACCAGCGATGCCCCTCAATCCGTTAGCTATACTGACCAAATCTATTGGTCACTGCATCTAACGGTGACATATTAAATCAGGGTTGTACGCCCAAAACACTTAAAACACATCAAACCACGACACTACGGATTTTTATCCCAGGCAATTCAAAATGCCTTTCAGATCAAATTCAAACTACGATAGGCCATTCAAAAAGCCTTTAAAACAACTTCAAACACATTCATAATCAATTCTAAGGCGTACAATCCTGTGCCCGAACTACGTAGACTCTGATCCTCCATAAGGAGGTACGTAGGCACTTGGCAACAAGGCGAGTCCCCCTCCCTAAAAACTCAATTTTCCCCTATTCAATTCTTTAGCTATTGAATCTAATTTTTAGCCATGAAACCTTTGCCTTAACATAAAACCTTAGGAAAGGGTTGAGGGTGCCTAACACCTTCCCTCAACCTGATTATAATAACTTACCCCGAATCTCTTAACTGCGTAGGGTTTCCTATTCGCCCTTCAGAATAGGTGGCGACTCTAAAACATTAATTTTAGGGCAGGTTGCTACAGCTGGCGACTCTGCTGGGGAAAATCATCAATGGTGAATTATTATGCTCCTAAGGCTTGAGAGGGTTTAGGTTTGGCAAATTATTTAGGTTTGTGGCGAGTGATTAGGGTTTGGGGGAAGATTTATATTTTTTTTATAATAAATATTTAATTCTGTATTTATTTATTTATTGTTTTCATTAAATGTTTATTTGTCATATCTGCTTAATTTGTTATAATTTGCACTATTGGGTTTTATATGTGATTGTTGTTAAGCCTAAGCGTGGGAATTATAATAATGACCAGAGGGGAAATACATCGCCTACGAGTCTTATTATAATTCCACTCAGAGTGGGTTGAATATCCGGAAATGTCTGATACGAGGCTTGACCTTGTTGAGGGCTGGACTTGGTATTTGGCTGATCTCTCTGGGAACCTACCCCTAAAACTCTTACCTCATGGATAAATGAGTTGTTCTAAAATCCAAAGAGACAAAAAGTTCTCGACGGCTACGAACGACCCCATGAGACCTTCTAGAACATACCAATGGGAAGGGTAGGCACCCTAAGCCGTTACGTCGAACCTATGAACCTAGGGCTTATGTGCTTACGTGCTTATTATATATGTGCAATTTATATACTGCGGATGCTTTGTATTTTAAGTTTTTTTGCAGGTACTCCTACACGTTCCCTGGCCTGCAGGGACTCTATTGCTAAGACCATGTCCTTCCCACGAGGGGCATCTACATTTACGCACGTTGATTGGCCTCCCGATGGCCATAAGACCTAGTGACTGTCATGAACGGTCACTCCGCGCCCGCATCTACGCACTCCCTAACCTGTGGGGAGTTTCCTTTCATATCTTTATATTTTCAACTACGTGCCCTTCCCACGAAGGACATTTTCGTTTACGCACGTCGATTGGCCTCTCGATGGCCATGCGACCTAGTGACTATCTTGAACGGTCACCATGTGCTTACATCTACGCGTTCCCTAGCCTGTAGGGATTATGTTTCTAAAATTGCATCCTTCATACGAAGGATATCTTTGTTAGCATATGTCGATTGGCCTCTCGATGGCCATGCGATTCAGTGACTGTCTTGAACGGTCACCCCGTGCTTACATTTACGTGTCCCCTATCCTGTAGGGATTCCATCTCTAAAAAAAAATCATATCCCTCATACGAAGGACAACTTCATTAGCATGAGTTTGATTGGCCTCTCGATGGCTATGAATTAATTCACTTTTGTCTAATTTATTTTTTACATATTAAATGGAAAGTTATAGTCAAAATATGACGAGATTTGTTATTATTTGATAGTGTATGAATGTCTAAATACAAAGTTATGTTGTCATCTATATGTGTATGTATGACTCAATAAAATATTAGTAAAAAACCGAATCAACTAAACCGAACCAAACCGCATCGGTTTGGTTTGGTTTTTTTTTCTAAAAACCTACTGAACCAAACCAAACTGCACGATTTTTTCTCTTGCGGTTCGGATGATTTTTTTTTGTTAAAACCGCCCAAACCGCGAACACCCCTATGTGTATGTGACTCAATAATTTTTTTAAAAAACTGAACCAATCAAACTAACCCAAACCGCATTGGTTTGGTTTGGTTTTATTTATA
The DNA here is from genome assembly GCF_029867415.1 of Vicia villosa. Lineage (NCBI taxonomy): Eukaryota > Viridiplantae > Streptophyta > Magnoliopsida > Fabales > Fabaceae > Vicia > Vicia villosa. The sequence goes on along the minus strand of NW_026705286.1, from coordinate 494,427 downwards.
AAAGCCCACCAAACCAAACCGAGCCGCACACATTTTTCTCTTGCGGTTCGAATGATTTTTTCCATCAAAACCGTCCAAACCGTACTGCGAACACCCCAGAGTATATATTAGAGAATGCAACCCTAAAAATTTAGTCTGCTTTGCAAAAAAGTGCAGGTGAAATAAGAAAATCCGATTAACCGTTTTGTCACCCTTAAATTTATAATTATGTATATGATAACTATAATAATAGAAAATGAAAGATATAATTTAAAATGGAACATTTAAGTTAGCATTATTAGTATACACTTAACTCGTTGCTACACACTGAATTTAAACTAATTGAAAAGTGTAGTTTACAGATGTCTACGAAAGTGCAACATTATGAGCTTATTGGTAGATATTGAGAACATTTCAATGACATTACGTGAAACCACATAAACCAATTAATATGGCTCGAGTTTGTTGCTAATACACAAGGAACTAATCAAAGCCAAACCTCTTTCGCTTAGAGAAACATTAATGTGTGAGAATCATAAGAGGAAACATGTTGATCTAACCCCCGAAAGGGGGCAATGAAATATTATTCTGCAAGAAATTGGCCAAGAATGGGACATCTGGTGCTTTTTTCATTGGTACATTTCTCTCTACTTCTTTCTTGTTGTTTGATTTTTAATTTGGTCATTGGAGCTTTTACTTCCTTTTACTTTGTAAGGGTTGAAATACCCTTTGTGCTTCTAGTATTAATAAAATTTGCTTAAAAAAAAAAATTAGTCCATTCCATTCGTGTTGCTTAAAATTTGTGAAACAAGTCTAATTGCTAAGAATTGTAAATTTTCTACAACTAAAACCGATATACAACATTGAATAATAATCATTTGGCTTGGCTAGTATTCATTCACCGATTATAATATAATTAAATACATATTAGTAACTAAAAAATTAGTTGGTAGCTAACTCATAACAAACTAATCCTAAAATATAAGATAAATATCGGTGAAATACAAATAAATTAAATAACTCTAATAAAGGGAGAGTTTGAGAAAATTTATCATTTCTGTATATACATTTTTGTCACATACACATATGCAATGTGATTTAATAATGTTTACTTACAAAATGAGGAGCGTACAATATGATTTTAGGATTTGATGCAAATAATATAACGATGATTGGTTTAATGTTTTAGAGTCGCCACCTATTCTGAAGGGCGAATAGGAAACCCTACGCAGTTAAGAGATTCGGGGTAAGTTATTATAATCAGGTTGAGGGAAGGTGTTAGGCACCCTCAACCCTTTCCTAAGGTTTTATGTTAAGGCAAAGGTTTCATGGCTAAAAATTAGATTCAATAGCTAAAGAATTGAATAGGGGAAAATTGAGTTTTTAGGGAGGGGGACTCGCCTTGTTGCCAAGTGCCTACGTACCTCCTTATGGAGGATCAGAGTCTACGTAGTTCGGGCACAGGATTGTACGCCTTAGAATTGATTATGAATGTGTTTGAAGTTGTTTTAAAGGCTTTTTGAATGGCCTATCGTAGTTTGAATTTGATCTGAAAGGCATTTTGAATTGCCTGGGATAAAAATCCGTAGTGTCGTGGTTTGATGTGTTTTAAGTGTTTTGGGCGTACAACCCTGATTTAATATGTCACCGTTAGATGCAGTGACCAATAGATTTGGTCAGTATAGCTAACGGATTGAGGGGCATCGCTGGTTACTCAGATCGATAGATTGATCGTCGCGGGCAGCAAATTAAATGTATTTTGAAATTATATTTTTTTATCTCTCGTCTAGTGTGACTAATAGCTTTAGTCGGGTCGAGGAGAGAATTAATTAAGGGATAATTAAATGTTTTATTGCTTTATTCAGATATTTGATCAGTACGACATAGAGAGTCGACTAATTCGAAGGCGGGATGAAATAGATATTCATTCGCCATTTATCCGTTAAAGGGGAAGTTAGAGTTTATTGTTCTTATTATTTTTATCTCTCGTCTACTGCGACTAATAGATTTAGTCGGGTCGAGGAGAGAATTAGTTAGAATTAATCGAATTAATATTTTTGCCAAATGGCAATGGGATAGGGCAAACCCTAATACTATAAACCTTTATAGGTTTTATTGTGATTTTATAATTTAAATTAATTAAATAAATCAATCGAAATACTCGAATAAATCGGGAAAAATAATATAAACCTAAACCTAATCCTAAATTATTCTACTCCTAACCCTAATTTATTATTCTAAATCTAAAATAAATTGATTAAATTACATGCATATTAATATGTATAATTAAACAATGACATAAATAATAAATAAATAAAGATATATGTAAAGAGACCTGGGCTGGATCCTGTATGGTGCTCCTTGAAGTTTATGATATACCTGCGTCTCCTGGCCGTTAGATCTGAGTATTGGCATGATCTGACGTCATCGCGTGAGGGTGTACAACGAATTCCCCTAGTTGCGCAACACCGGATCCAGGAGCTTGTTTACGCAAGAAATTATACAAATAAAATGGTACACGCTGGGTCTCGAACCTGCGTTTTGAAGGTGACGTGCGCTTGGCCCTTGCCGTCTGCGCTGGGATGGCTAGTTGTATGATTAGCAAAACGAATGCAATATAACAATAAAAGAAATATTTGAACTACCACAGATTTCGCGCCCATGCACCTGCGTTCCTTCTTCTTCGTAAAACCAAAAAAATACGCAGACCTATGGCAACGGTTTTACCCCGTTGCTAAAACTCTTTTTCCCTCAAACCAGTAATCCCTCACCAATAAATATCAACCAAAAGCCCAGATTTGTTACCCGCGATCTCACAAACACAATAGTACCATTAATCTAGACTGATTTTGCCTCTAATTCAAAAGCCCCAATTCACAAGCTATGAACCCTAACAATGGTGAAATAGTGATTCCGCACAGAAACTCCAATTGAATTATTCTAAAACGTCCCAGGCATGATTGTGAACACAAATATATGATTAAAATACGTTTGCAATACACAAATTCATGAAATCGAAACTTTTAAGTATAAGCCAAACCGGGGCAAATCAGTGGCGATTCTGAGCGTGAATATGCTTGGAGGATGTCTGGATAGCTTCTGAAAAGTCCCAGGAATCTGTTTGAATCCTCAAAACTCCTTTATTAGGCCCACCTCTTCCAATCCGAATTTGATTTTTTTTGCTTTGAAATTTATGAACTCGGTTCAGACTTTGGAGGCCAGAATCCCCCCGCCCCCTTTGTGCCTGCAGTTGTTGTTAGTATATATGTGGGCTTGAATTAGGTCAACAACTTGAAGGAAATCCAATATAATCTTGCTCTTTGATGGGGGAAAATTTGATTGAGAATTTTTATCAAATCTTTCCAAAATTGCTCTTTTCTTGGCCTTGAAACTTGTGCACGAAATTGGATTCAATTATAGTGATATTATCATGATATTTTCATCACATAATAGACCTAAAACCAAATCTTTGATTTTCTATTATTTATCTTAATTAAATTCAAATTAAAATGAATTAAAATCAAATTTAATTAAATAAAATAATAACATGGCATGAGATTGGGCCAAGGGCTTATAACAATATTTGAATCAAGTTTGGATCAAAGAAATAAGGGCCTATTTAGAGAATTTTCAAATTTAGTCAATATCTCCTTCATACATTCTTTCAAACTTCGCCAACTTTAACAAGACATAACTCCTTCCATATTTGTCATATAAATACGTTCTAGGACTTTTTGGAAAGCTCAAAGAGTCCTCTAAACGATCCTTTTTGTTTCATCCCAATTGAAGTTTTCATGCTCAAGTTATGAGCTTTGATTCGAAAGGTGTTTTTATTGACTTTTAAGAGGACCTGTAATGTTTTTGTCCATATCTTCCAAATGGTGCGTTTCCTGATCTTGGGTCCAACATCAAAGTTGAAGAGGATGAAATTTCCTTAAGAATAGGCTTTGGTTGGAGAATTTTTGACAAACCATGCGAGCGTTATGAACGGTCAAAGTTGAGTTGACCTTTTTAGTTAAAACCCTGATCTGAACCTTTGAGTAGGAGAGAGTGGCTTGAGTTTAACCACTGAGCCTTGAACCCTTGGATAAAATAAGACGGGCAAATTTTGGGGTATGACAGCTGCCCCTGTTCAATCTTCTTAAACCTGAAGAATCGGATAGGCACGTCTGCCTATCGTGATCTAAAGGTAGAAGATGATTGAACACTGAGAATGCCCTGAAATTTGCTCTTGTCGGGAAGAAGCTCTGTGGGAGATGGGCTTACAGATGCCACCCAAGGTAAATACCCTTTTATTTTAGAATTTGAAGCAGATGCTTTCGAAAGGAACCCCCTGCTTTGATTGTAGCACGGCCTAAAAAGGCAACCTGAATTTTATGCAATGTTATGATGCATGCGATGTATGATGCAGTGAGCTTCTCAAAATAAATGAGAGCAATGTATGTATATGCATTATGTACGAATGAAGTATGTTAGTTGGATGATGCATGATTGTTAGTTGAAGTTAGTAACTTTGGAAAAGAAAAAATATAACCTTGCTTGAAATTTTGAAGAAGATCACTGCCGAGGGACTAACGTGATAAACCCAATTGAAGAATTGTTTGAGAAGCCTTGTGATCAGGGAAAATAGATCCCTATTTGCAAAGAGACGTAGCTTTGTGTCACTGCCAGGGGACTAATTGTGACAAGACATAACTTACTGCTGCTCAGGGACTAACGCAATAAGTCATGGTTGGGGTTGAAATTGGAATTGAAAGTGCCATTATCACTGCCAAGGGACTAACGTGATAAGACGTAACGCGAGGGTTACGATTTGGATTTGAAATTGAAGGTGCCATTATCATTGCCGAGGGACTAACGTGATAAGACGTAACGCGAGGGTTACGATTTGGATTTGAAATTGAAGGTGCCATTATCACTGCCGAGGGACTAACGTGATAAGACGTAACGCGAGGGTTACGATTTGGATTGAAATTGAAGGTGCCATTATCACTGCCGAGGGACTAACGTGATAAGACGTAACGCGAGGGTTACGATTTGGATTTGATATTGAAGGTGTCATTATCACTGCCGAGGGACTAACGTGATAAGATGTAACGCGAGGGTTACGATTTAGTTTGGAATTGCCGTTATCACTGCCGTGATAAGACGCAACGCGAGGGTTACGATTTAGTTTGAAATTGCCGTTATCACTGCTGTGATAAGACGTAACGCGAGGGTTACGATTTGGTTTGAAATTGCCGTTATCACTGCCGTGATAAGACGTAACGCGAGGGTCACGATTTTGGTTTGAAATTGCCGTTATCACTGCCGTGATAAGACGTAACGCGAGGGTTACGATTTGGTTGGAAATTGCCGTTATCACTGCCGTGATAAGACGTAACGCGAGGGTCACGATTTTGGTTTGAAATTGCCGTTATCACTGCCGTGATAAGACGTAACGCGAGGGTTACAATTTGGTTTGAAATTGCCGTTATCACTGCCGTGATAAGACGTAACGCGAGGGTTACGATTTGGTTGGAAATTGCCGTTATCACTGCCGTGATAAGACGTAACGTGAGGGTCACGATTTTGGTTTGAAATTGCCGTTATCACTGCCGTGATAAGACGTAACGCGAGGGTTACGATTTGGTTGGAAATTGCCGTTATCACTGCCGTGATAAGACGTAACGCGGGGGTTACGATTTGGTTTGAAATTGAAATTGACATTGGAATAGGATTTGAAATTGGAATTGAAATGGGATTTGAAATAACGGTCAGACGGGAACTGACTACCAGACGGGAACTGGATTTGAGGTAACAGTCAGACGGGAACTGACTACCAGACGGGAACTGGATTTAATGGTTTTCCAGGACGAGAACTGGACTTTGTAAGGATTTGGATTTGCACATGAAAATTGGACCTCTGTGATATGTAGTATGTGAATGCGCTAAATGATATGTATATGCTAATGCGTATGTACGTATGTTTATGAGTCAAATGGACGGCAGGGTCGCTATCATCGGTAGGGTTACCGGGATACATCAATCAGGTGATTGGAAATGAACCAACAGTAAGGTTACCGGCATTAGTAAGGTTACCGGGAAGCAGATGGATAGTATAGCTTAGCACCAGAGTTTTGAATTGGATGTTTTGATGTATGGGACAGTGCTTATGCATATGTTGATTGATGTAATGAGTGGAACGAAATAATGTCTTCTATAAGACTACCTGAAAAGGTTTCTGGAATGGACATGAACATCTGTCTTTTAGAGAAGACTACCTGAAAAGGTTATCAGCGAATGTAAGGGACGTCTTGAAGAAGACCGTCTGGACAGGTTGAAAGATGTCCAAAAGGACTACCTAAAAAGGTTTTTGGAAAGGACAAACGAATGTCTTAGAAAAGTTCTTAGAAAGAGAATGTCTTAAAGAAGACTACCTGAAGAGGTACTTAGAAAAAGAATGTCTTGAAGAAGACTACCTTAAAAGGTACCTAGAATAAAGAGTGTCCTGAAGAAGAATACCTGGAAAGGTATTTGGAAAAAGAATTGTAGGATTTGTCTTAAAGAAGACTACTCAAAAAGGTGTGGTGTATGTCATGTATCAACCCATGTATGTAATGCATGATTTATATGTATTTGCATGGTACTCGAATGATATGTTGTTGATAACCAAAGCGTATGCGAAATGTTGTGAGGTTGTTGGATAAGGTAGGGTGTGATGCTAGCGCGATTTCCCAATACCTATTTTGTTCGAATTTTGAAGATCAGTTAGGAGGAAGATTGATTCGAGGTTGCAGAGTATGAAAGTGTCTTTTGTTGTGCGCTTTATGGATTTAGTATCCATTTCCCCATTATTTTAGTGGAAGAAGATGCTTATGAGGGAAGTGCCCCAGGAAATAACCTTGTCATATGCTTCGATGTTTAGATTGAAGGGTATGCCCTTGACTTCCCAGATATGGAGGGTTACCCATGGTGTTCTATCCTTTTGAATTTGAATTCTTCCCATGTTTGACATGCCCCTGATTGAAATTGCTTCAAGATGTGATCCAGGTCGATTGGACCTTAGGAAGAATGCCCCTAGTTAATAGGATGTTTGGTTGTATGCCCCTGTTTAGGAAAACCCTATGGACGTGGTTTCCCCATTCAAGAGTCTTTATCAGAAATGATCGCTTTTGTGCTAAGTGTATATTCGTAAATGGCGTTGTATCCTTCGAAAGGTAATTCTAATGTAATGCGAATGCAAGTTTTGAAATCGAGGTCCGACATGAATTAAGACTGAATAATTAGAAACGAATGTTTGAAGAAGCGTAGTGATTAGAAATAGTTTTAACAAACATAGGAGTCAGTATAACAAAATCTTGCTTAATATGCTTTCGTAGTTAACCTTGCCTCAATTAGGACTTTTGAAGGTTGTAACTTGGCTTGGTTCCAGGTTTAAGAAACAACGGATATAAGGCTCAAAATTTATTTAACCCACCCATTTCTCCTTGATGTTCTCCAAGTCCTAAAGATTCGACTAATCCAATGAATGTGCTTTGTTTGTAAGAGAATCGTTTCAGTTTTGATGTTGAGCAGAAGCCTTAGTATAGATGCAAGTATTGATGAAAATGTTGTAGAGATCCAAGCATTTATGAGAAGCTTCGATGATTTAGCAGTCACAAGATGGTATTTTGTATTTTGCTTTTGCTTTGTTTTTATCCCTTATTTTTGCATGAACCAATTCCTTTGAGTTTGATCCATCGGGATGCCCTAATTTTTGCCTAAGTCATCCTTGTTTTTTTTTTCCTGAAATTCTCCATTTTGACTTAGCGAGCGTTTTTCTTTTGAAAGCTCCTTTTGAGATTTGATCCTTGGATATTGAATATTGCGACTGCTATGTTGACTTTGATTTGTAAGCTTCAATTTTGATATGTCCTCGATCTTAATTGATGTATTGAGGAAGAAGATATTGTTATTCTCCATTGCCTCCTCAATCTTGGATGAATGCAAGGAAGAAGATGTGCTTGAACCTTCTGCTTGAACCTTTGCTTGAATCCTTGTTTGGATTGATTGATTCTCTTGACAACCAAAATACACCACTGAATTAGTCAAAATCTACCCTGCCCCTGGTTGAAATCAAGGTTTATTTGAAAAGTAGAAACAAACTCCAACTCCGGGCTCGAGGGGGTAACGAGGGATTAACATCCTTATGTCTCCACTGTTTGGGAATTGAAACAATGCCTGTACATCCTCGGTTCGGTCTTACTTCGAAAGCATATGTTTAGCGAGACTTAGTTATTTGTATTCGTCATTCTCCCTCAAGTTTGTTAATAATTGAAAGTTGAAATTGAAATGGAATAGAGGGGTGCGAGTAGAAAATCGTAGTAGTGAGCGAATGAAGCGAATGAATTGATTTCAAACATGCATGATTATTCCATTAGGATTTCTAAATCCGAAGGTACAACTTCTATCCTGAGTCACACTTGGCGGTCGTAAGGGTTGAAATTCTGACATGATAAACACCTATTGATCCTAGGGACAATATCCTTTGTAGATTCGTCGACCTTGTTTTACTCCCTAGTTGATGAACTTGTAGAAGTGAAGGGCAACCTCGAGTTCTCCTTGGACATGTCAAACCTGTTGGGAATAAATCGTTAGCGGTGGGTTTTCGTCGTATTGGAACTTCATGAGTTTCCTTTGACTGAACCTCTTTTCTTTTCCTAAGGATAGTATCACCTATCACCCTTTTTCTCCTTGGTGTGGGGTTGACATATGTCGCATTCCCTACATCGTAGTCATGCATCTTTGTTCATGGTATTGCCCCAGTTGGACTGACCCTTGCCCCTAGGTTGTCGTAGAGCGTCCTTGTAAGTTTGATATGTTCTAAGATGAACCCCCTTATGACTAGATACATCTTGAGTGTATCTATGAGGGAACTCTTTTGTTGAACTAATCCTTGCTCGATGACAACCTTTACTGTATTTATAATCCTGTTATGACGAGGCATGGACATGCGACATGACGAAAGGCATCCTTTTTCCTCCTTGTGAGACCAAGTTCGTTTTCGATAATTTACCCTCCTTTCTCCATGGTCTATGATCCTTTGATTTTATTTGGGAATTTTAGGAAATCGGCTAGCACGGTATGTGTGGATGCAGGCGTAGATGCGAATGTAAATGTATGAATGCATGAAAATGCAAATGCATGGGTATGCGAGACTCCTTGTATTATAACTCCGTGTATGCAATGTAGACGCGTGACGTATAGTCCTAGGGATAGCCTTAGAGGCGGCATTAGACCCTCGTGGAGTCTTTGCAGGATAAATGTTATGACACGCTAAGGGAAATCTCTTAGATTCGAGAGTATGCAGAAGGTAGCGGTTGGTGACCGTTCAAGACAATCACCAAGTCTCATGGCCATCGAGAGGCCAATCAACGTGTACCCATGAAGTTGTCCCTCGTGGGAAGGTTCTCTATGCGGAACACAACCTATATAGGGATGATATCGAATGAAGTGAAATCCCTATAGGCTAGGGATGAAAGACGTAGAGATGGGAATCCAAAACCCTACAAGTTAGAGGGTGCGTGAGAATAAGCATGGAGTGACCGTTCAGGACAGTCACTAGATCTCATAGCCATCGAGAGGCCAATCAAACTCATGCTAATGAAGTTGTCCTTCGTATGAGGGATATGATTTTTTTTTAGAGATGGAATCCCTACAGGATAGGGGACACGTAAATGTAAGCACGGGGTGACCGTTCAAGACAGTCACTGAATCGCATGGCCATCGAGAGGCCAATCGACATATGCTAACAAAGATATCCTTCGTATGAAGGATGCAATTTTAGAAACATAATCCCTACAGGCTAGGGAACGCGTAGATGTAAGCACATGGTGACCGTTCAAGATAGTCACTAGGTCGCATGGCCATCGAGAGGCCAATCGACGTGCGTAAACGAAAATGTCCTTCGTGGGAAGGGCACGTAGTTGAAAATATAAAGATATGAAAGGAAACTCCCCACAGGTTAGGGAGTGCGTAGATGCGGGCGCGGAGTGACCGTTCATGACAGTCACTAGGTCTTATGGCCATCGGGAGGCCAATCAACGTGCGTAAATGTAGATGCCCCTCGTGGGAAGGACATGGTCTTAGCAATAGAGTCCCTGCAGGCCAGGGAACGTGTAGGAGTACCTGCAAAAAAACTTAAAATACAAAGCATCCGCAGTATATAAATTGCACATATATAATAAGCACGTAAGCACATAAGCCCTAGGTTCATAGGTTCGACGTAACGGCTTAGGGTGCCTACCCTTCCCATTGGTATGTTCTAGAAGGTCTCATGGGGTCGTTCGTAGCCGTCGAGAACTTTTTGTCTCTTTGGATTTTAGAACAACTCATTTATCCATGAGGTAAGAGTTTTAGGGGTAGGTTCCCAGAGAGATCAGCCAAATACCAAGTCCAGCCCTCAACAAGGTCAAGCCTCGTATCAGACATTTCCGGATATTCAACCCACTCTGAGTGGAATTATAATAAGACTCGTAGGCGATGTATTTCCCCTCTGGTCATTATTATAATTCCCACGCTTAGGCTTAACAACAATCACATATAAAACCCAATAGTGCAAATTATAACAAATTAAGCAGATATGACAAATAAACATTTAATGAAAACAATAAATAAATAAATACAGAATTAAATATTTATTATAAAAAAAATATAAATCTTCCCCCAAACCCTAATCACTCGCCACAAACCTAAATAATTTGCCAAACCTAAACCCTCTCAAGCCTTAGGAGCATAATAATTCACCATTGATGATTTTCCCCAGCAGAGTCGCCAGCTGTAGCAACCTGCCCTAAAATTAATGTTTTAGAGTCGCCACCTATTCTGAAGGGCGAATAGGAAACCCTACGCAGTTAAGAGATTCGGGGTAAGTTATTATAATCAGGTTGAGGGAAGGTGTTAGGCACCCTCAACCCTTTCCTAAGGTTTTATGTTAAGGCAAAGGTTTCATGGCTAAAAATTAGATTCAATAGCTAAAGAATTGAATAGGGGAAAATTGAGTTTTTAGGGAGGGGGACTCGCCTTGTTGCCAAGTGCCTACGTACCTCCTTATGGAGGATCAGAGTCTACGTAGTTCGGGCACAGGATTGTACGCCTTAGAATTGATTATGAATGTGTTTGAAGTTGTTTTAAAGGCTTTTTGAATGGCCTATCGTAGTTTGAATTTGATCTGAAAGGCATTTTGAATTGCCTGGGATAAAAATCCGTAGTGTCGTGGTTTGATGTGTTTTAAGTGTTTTGGGCGTACAACCCTGATTTAATATGTCACCGTTAGATGCAGTGACCAATAGATTTGGTCAGTATAGCTAACGGATTGAGGGGCATCGCTGGTTACTCAGATCGATAGATTGATCGTCGCGGGCAGCAAATTAAATGTATTTTGAAATTATATTTTTTTATCTCTCGTCTAGTGTGACTAATAGCTTTAGTCGGGTCGAGGAGAGAATTAATTAAGGGATAATTAAATGTTTTATTGCTTTATTCAGATATTTGATCAGTACGACATAGAGAGTCGACTAATTCGAAGGCGGGATGAAATAGATATTCATTCGCCATTTATCCGTTAAAGGGGAAGTTAGAGTTTATTGTTCTTATTATTTTTATCTCTCGTCTACTGCGACTAATAGATTTAGTCGGGTCGAGGAGAGAATTAGTTAGAATTAATCGAATTAATATTTTTGCCAAATGGCAATGGGATAGGGCAAACCCTAATACTATAAACCTTTATAGGTTTTATTGTGATTTTATAATTTAAATTAATTAAATAAATCAATCGAAATACTCGAATAAATCGGGAAAAATAATATAAACCTAAACCTAATCCTAAATTATTCTACTCCTAACCCTAATTTATTATTCTAAATCTAAAATAAATTGATTAAATTACATGCATATTAATATGTATAATTAAACAATGACATAAATAATAAATAAATAAAGATATATGTAAAGAGACCTGGGCTGGATCCTGTATGGTGCTCCTTGAAGTTTATGATATACCTGCGTCTCCTGGCCGTTAGATCTGAGTATTGGCATGATCTGACGTCATCGCGTGAGGGTGTACAACGAATTCCCCTAGTTGCGCAACACCGGATCCAGGAGCTTGTTTACGCAAGAAATTATACAAATAAAATGGTACACGCTGGGTCTCGAACCTGCGTTTTGAAGGTGACGTGCGCTTGGCCCTTGCCGTCTGCGCTGGGATGGCTAGTTGTATGATTAGCAAAACGAATGCAATATAACAATAAAAGAAATATTTGAACTACCACAGATTTCGCGCCCATGCACCTGCGTTCCTTCTTCTTCGTAAAACCAAAAAAATACGCAGACCTATGGCAACGGTTTTACCCCGTTGCTAAAACTCTTTTTCCCTCAAACCAGTAATCCCTCACCAATAAATATCAACCAAAAGCCCAGATTTGTTACCCGCGATCTCACAAACACAATAGTACCATTAATCTAGACTGATTTTGCCTCTAATTCAAAAGCCCCAATTCACAAGCTATGAACCCTAACAATGGTGAAATAGTGATTCCGCACAGAAACTCCAATTGAATTATTCTAAAACGTCCCAGGCATGATTGTGAACACAAATATATGATTAAAATACGTTTGCAATACACAAATTCATGAAATCGAAACTTTTAAGTATAAGCCAAACCGGGGCAAATCAGTGGCGATTCTGAGCGTGAATATGCTTGGAGGATGTCTGGATAGCTTCTGAAAAGTCCCAGGAATCTGTTTGAATCCTCAAAACTCCTTTATTAGGCCCACCTCTTCCAATCCGAATTTGATTTTTTTTGCTTTGAAATTTATGAACTCGGTTCAGACTTTGGAGGCCAGAATCCCCCCGCCCCCTTTGTGCCTGCAGTTGTTGTTAGTATATATGTGGGCTTGAATTAGGTCAACAACTTGAAGGAAATCCAATATAATCTTGCTCTTTGATGGGGGAAAATTTGATTGAGAATTTTTATCAAATCTTTCCAAAATTGCTCTTTTCTTGGCCTTGAAACTTGTGCACGAAATTGGATTCAATTATAGTGATATTATCATGATATTTTCATCACATAATAGACCTAAAACCAAATCTTTGATTTTCTATTATTTATCTTAATTAAATTCAAATTAAAATGAATTAAAATCAAATTTAATTAAATAAAATAATAACATGGCATGAGATTGGGCCAAGGGCTTATAACAATATTTGAATCAAGTTTGGATCAAAGAAATAAGGGCCTATTTAGAGAATTTTCAAATTTAGTCAATATCTCCTTCATACATTCTTTCAAACTTCGCCAACTTTAACAAGACATAACTCCTTCCATATTTGTCATATAAATACGTTCTAGGACTTTTTGGAAAGCTCAAAGAGTCCTCTAAACGATCCTTTTTGTTTCATCCCAATTGAAGTTTTCATGCTCAAGTTATGAGCTTTGATTCGAAAGGTGTTTTTATTGACTTTTAAGAGGACCTGTAATGTTTTTGTCCATATCTTCCAAATGGTGCGTTTCCTGATCTTGGGTCCAACATCAAAGTTGAAGAGGATGAAATTTCCTTAAGAATAGGCTTTGGTTGGAGAATTTTTGACAAACCATGCGAGCGTTATGAACGGTCAAAGTTGAGTTGACCTTTTTAGTTAAAACCCTGATCTGAACCTTTGAGTAGGAGAGAGTGGCTTGAGTTTAACCACTGAGCCTTGAACCCTTGGATAAAATAAGACGGGCAAATTTTGGGGTATGACAAGCGAATGCGCTCAAAAGAAGGAGGATTGGTGCGTTGATTAAAAAAGGTAATGCGGATGTTTTTCTAATTCAAGAAACAAAGATTGTTAACATGGAGGGTGACTTGGCCAAGTCTTTTTGGCATTCTTCAGAGGTAGACTTTTCTTTCTCAAACTCAATTGGTAGGTCGGGAGGATTGCTCATTTTATGGAATAACAAAGTGGAGGTTATTAATAGTTTTAGAGGAGAAGGTTATTTGGGGATAAAAGTTTGTTGGGAGAATAAGTTTTATTACTTGATTAATGTGTATTCTCCGTGCATTATGATTAAAAAGGTGGAGTTATGGAAGAAGTTGCTTGAGTTAAAGGAGGCTTTTAAGGATGGGGATTGGATTGTGGGAGGGGATTTTAATGCGATAAAAAATTCTAGAGAAAGGAAGGGTCGCGGTTTATATGTGAATAATAGGGAGATGGAGCTCTTTTCGGAGTTCATTAATAAAAGCGAGTTGGTGGATATTCCTTGCAAAGGAAAGAAGTTTTCTTGGTTTAGCGGCGATGGGAAGTCGATGAGTAGAATTGATCGTTTCATTGTTTCCAACGAAGTGGTGTCTAGATGGGAGGTCATGGGTCAACTCATCGGTGATAGGGATATTTCGGATCATTGTCCAATTTGGATCGTAAAGGATCAAAGAAATTGGGGTCCTAAACCTTTTAAGTTTAATAATGAATGGTTTAGTTTTGATTCTTTTATCCCTTTTGTGGAGAAGGAGTGGAAAAGTCTCAAGGTGGAGGGGCGAGGTGATTTCGTGTTAAAGGAAAAGCTCAAGATCTTGAAAGGTAAATTGAGAACTTGGAATAAGGAGGTGTTCGGTAGAATTGATTTGGAGATGGAGGAGGGTGTGAATAAGATGAATGTCGCCGATGTGGTGTTGGCTTCCGATGATGTTTTCGACTTTGATAGTGTTATGGAGAATAGGAAGGAAGCATGTAGTAATTTTTGGAAGAAGTTGAGAATAAAAGAGAATATGTTGCTTCAAAAGTCAAGATTGAGTTGGATTAGAGAAGGAGACTCCAATAGTAAATTTTTCCACAAGGTGTTGAAACAAAGAAGAAGAATAAACCATATCGGTCCGATTATTTCTTCGGACGGTATGGCGGAGTCGGTTGATGACGTTAGGGAGGCGGTGTTCAAACATTTTGCGAAGAAATTTGCCGAAGCGGAGAATGATAGGCCCATTTTAGAGGGTATCCCTTTCAAGTCTCTTAGTGAAGAAGAAGCGGATTTTTTGGAGAAACCTTTCCTTCAAGAAGAGATTAAAGAGGCGGTGTGGGAGTGCGGAGGAGATAAAAGCCCGGGTCCGGACGGGTACTCTTTTCTCTTCTTTAAAAAGTGTTGGTTCTTTTTAAAAGAAGACTTCTTTAATTTTTTTAACTATTTTTTTGGTGGGAACAATTTGTCTAAGGCTATCACTTCATCTTTTTTAACGCTAATTCCAAAGAAGCAAAACCCTTTGAGTTTGGATGACTATAGGCCCATATGTTTGGTGGGATGTATTCATAAGGTGGCGGCTAAGCTTTTGGCGGGGAGACTTAAAAAGGTGTTAAATTCTATTATTTCTTCTAGACAAACCGCGTTTGTTCCCGGAAGATTTTTGCTAGATGGAGTGCTTGTAGCGAATGAGGTGGTTGATTATGCGAAGAGGACGGGAAGTAAATGTGCTCTTTTCAAAGTTGATTTCGAAAAGGCTTACGATAAGGTGAGTTGGTCTTTTCTCCGATTCATGTTCAAAGCTTTGGGTTTCGGTAATAGATGGATGAAATGGATGGAACTATTGGTGTTTAAGAGTGACATGTCGGTGTTGGTGAATGGGAGTCCTTCGAGAGAATTTGTTGTCTCTAGAGGGTTGAGACAAGGAGATCCTCTTTCTCCTTTTCTCTTTGTTTTGGTAGCGGAAGCGCTCACGGCCTTAGTGAGTAAATCTATTGAGTTAGAGGAATTTCAAAGCTTTACCATTAATGGAATTAGTAGAGTGGACATCCTACAATTTGCGGATGACACTTTATTAGTGGGAGATGGTAGTTGGAAGCACATTCGGGCAATTAAGGCGGTCCTAAGAGCTTTTGAACTTGTATCGGGTCTTGGGATTAATTATCACAAGAGTAAGTTGATTGGTATTAATCTTAATCCTCATTTTTTGGAAGCCGCATCCCACTTTTTATCTTGTAAGGTGGAAGAAAGCAAGTTCATTTTCCTTGGAATTCCGATTGGCTATAATCCAAGGTTGGAAGCTACTTGGGAGCCGCTATTGGTGAAGACAAAAGCTAGATTGGATGGTTGGACTAATCGCTACTTGAATTTAGGAGGTAGGATCACGCTTTTGAAATCGGTGCTTAGTTCCCTATCCATTTTCACTATGTCTTTTTATAAAATGCCGTCGAAGGTGGTGAAGAAATTTACTAGTTTACAAAGTAAATTCCTTTGGGGAGGATTAGAGGAGAAAAAAAAGATTCATTGGGTTAGATGGAAAGATGCTTGTCTTCCCATGGACAAAGGCGGTTTAGGCGTGAAGGACATTGCGGTGTTCAACATTTCTCTTCTTAACAAGTGGAGATGGCGAATTCTTCAAGGTGGAAATTCTATTTGGCTTGATGTCTTGAAAGGTCGGTACGGTGATTTATCGTCTTCCATATTGATTAATTGCAAGGTTAGTAATTCTACCTCTTTTTACCATAAAGTCTCTTCATCTTCTTCTTCTTTTTGGTGGAGGGATTTGGTTAAGATTAATTCTTTGATGCATGCGGATCCGATGGTTGACAAGGTTAAATTTAATGTTCATAATGGGTTCCACACACCGTTTTGGGAATCTTCTTGGTTGGAAGGAATTCCTTTGAAAGAAGAATTTCCGGAATTATTTTTAAATTCTATTTTGAAGGGTGTTTCGGTGGCGGGAATGGGGGGATGGATTGAAGATAAGTGGTGTTGGGGTGATTTTGGCATAAGGGCGGAAGGCATTTTTTTAGAAGCGGAGTTGTTAAAGTTGAAGGGTCGTGTGGAAGTTTTCACCGGGTGGAGA
Source organism: Vicia villosa (assembly GCF_029867415.1). Classification (NCBI taxonomy): domain Eukaryota; kingdom Viridiplantae; phylum Streptophyta; class Magnoliopsida; order Fabales; family Fabaceae; genus Vicia; species Vicia villosa. The sequence goes on along the minus strand of NW_026705286.1, from coordinate 477,633 downwards.
CAAGGTTGTGATTCGGTTTGTTGGAACGAAGGACCGTTGACGGATTTTTCGGTGGCTTCTTGTTATAATTTTTATTTGAAGTCTCATATTCCGTTCGGACCACCTAATGTTCATGATGGTGTTTTTGGTATTTTGTGGAAGTCGGAGGTCCCGTTTAAAATCAAGGCATTTGGTTGGAGACTTTTTCTTGATAGGCTTCCAACGATTGACGGTTTGTTGTATAGAGGCATGACTTTTCCTTTTGAAGAATCTAAATGTGTTTTGTGTGGTAATGTCCCGGAGGATAGGGATCATTTCTTTTTTGGTTGTTTGGTGGGTACAAAGATATGGAATGACATAGCTTATTGGATTGGTAAAGGGGAAATTAGGGAAAAGGAGTGTTTACCACATTTTATGGAGTGGCACTTGTTTTTTCGATCTCATAGGATTAGAGATAGTAAATTGGATGTGGTGTGGTTAGCCACCGTTTGGTCCTTTTGGTTAATTAGGAATGGAGTGCGCTTTAGGAAGGAAGCTTGGAGCATTAACAACACCGTTTGGAACATTAAGTTCTTGGTTTGGAAATGGTCTTTTTGTGGAGAGATTACTCATCCCAACTACTCTTTTTACGATTTTAGTAAGGATCCGCTCTTATTTCTATCGTAAGGGTATTTGGTGTGTAATTTTTTCTTTTTGTCGAGCCTTTCCGCTCCTCTTTGTAATCGGGTTGGAGAACCCTTAGTTCTCCGTTTAATATTATTTCTTGATTAAAAAAAAAATATATATTTAGTTAGTAAAGGCTTTCACTTCAAAGTTTCCATATACGTAGGCAATCCTAATATATTTCTTCACAATTTGAATTCAACTCAAATTTTCTCTGCAAACAGTTTCATTCATTAGCTTGAAAGAGAATGGCCAAGAAATACGAGGGAGTTGCTATCGGAATTGACCTAGGCACTACTTACTCATGTGTTGGAGTGTGGCAAGAACAAAACAACCGTGTAGAAATAATACACAATGATCAAGGAAACAGAACAACACCTTCTTGTGTTGCTTTTACCAACACTCAAAGATTGACTGGTAATGCTGCCAAAAATCAAGCTTCCTCTAACCCAGCCAACACTGTCTTTGGTAATTCATTTATTATTCTGCTCCACCATTCTTTACTTTTTACTTATTAGGGTTTAGTATATTTTGCATATTCTTTTTTATATTAGGGTTAGATATATTTGCTATTAGGGTTAAATATATTTTGTTGTTTTTTTGTTTTTTATTTTTATATTAGACCACAAATTAATTATCATTATTTTTTTAGATGCTAAGAGGTTGATTGGAAGGAAATATAGTGATTCTGTTATTCAAAATGATCTACAGTTGTGGCCCTTTAAGGTCATTGCCGGGGATGATGAGAGGCCGAAGATCGTTGTGAATTACAACGGTGAAGAAAAGTACTTTGTTGCCGAGGAAATATCAGCCATGATTCTCTCAAAGATGCGAGAAATTGCAGGGGCATTTTTGGAGTCACCTGTTAAGAATGCAGTGATTACCGTACCTGCTTATTTTAATGATACACAGCGAAGAGCCACCAAGGATGCGGGTGATATTGCCGGCCTCAATGTGATACGGATAATCAACGAACCTACTGCTGCTGCCCTTGCATATGGCCTTCAAAAGAGAGCTAACTGTGTTGAAGAGAGAAATATTTTCATCTTTGATCTTGGTGGTGGAACTTTTGATGTGTCTCTCGCTACGATTAAAAATAATGCCTTTGTAGTCAAGGCCACTGCCGGAGATACTCACCTTGGAGGAGAGGACTTTGATAATCGAATGGTGAATCATTTTGTGAATGAGTTGAAGAGGAAAAACAAAGTTGATATTAGTGCAAATTCAAAAGCCTTAAGGAGGTTGCGAACTGCGTGCGAGAGGGTAAAGAGGACACTTTCATATGATACTGAGGCCACAATTGACATAGATGCTTTATATCAAGGTATGGACTTCTGTTCATCAATTACTCGGGCCAAGTTTGAGCAACTGAACATGGACCTCTTTGAAAAGTGTATGGAGACTGTTAAGAGTTGTTTTAGTGATGCTAAGATGGACAAAAATAGCATTGATGATGTTGTACTTGTTGGTGGCTCTTCTAGGATTCCCAAAGTGCAGAATCTATTGCAAAGCTTTTTCATAGGTAAGGATATTTTTAAAAGCATCAACCCTGATGAGGCTGTTGCTTATGGTGCTGCTGTCCAGGCTGCTTTATTGAGTGGAGGCATTAAGACTGTTCCGAATTTGACGCTGCAAGATGTTATACCTATGTCTCTTGGTACTTCAATACATGGAGATATCATGGATATCTTGATACCAAGGAACACTTCCTTTCCTGTCAAGAAGACAAAACAGTATGTTACTTGTAAAGATAACCAAACTTCTGTCCTGAATGAAGTTTATGAGGGTGAGAGATTAATAGCGAGTGAGAACAAGTTGTTGGGTTTTTTTAGGATCTCCGTTCCTCCTGCACCTCGAGGCCTTCCTCACAAAGTATGTTTTGCAATAGATGCTGATGGTATTTTGAATGTCTCGTGTGAGGATGTAACGTCTGGGAATAAGAAAGATATTACGATAACTAATGAAAACGGAAGACTATCAACGGATGAAATTCGGAGAATGATTCAAGAAGCTGAGGACTTCAAGGCTGAAGACATGAAGTTCAAGAAGAAAGTTGAGGCAATAAATGCTTTGGATGATTATGTTTACAACGTGAAAAAAGTTATGAAGGATAAGAGTTTTTTGATTTCCACAGAAAGGGAAAATGAGATCACTTCTGTGATAACAAAATGTGAAAATTTGCTTGATGGTGACAAGAAGGAAGAAACCAATGTGTTTGTGGACATGTTGAAGGAGCTTGAGAGCATCGCAGAATCTGCTTTTGGGCACATTAAGAAATGGGTAGGTTGATAAAACTAACTGATTTAGATTTTAATCAGTTCTCCTAATTGTTTGCTCATTTGCTTTGTATCTTGTCTTTAATTGTGAACCTGCTTTTACTTTGTTTCGTGATCCATATTTTGACAGTTGACTAGTTTATATATATTTCATATTTTTGATATTTTTCTATTGCACTCTTGTAATTTCGACTTGTATATGGTCCTGCCCAATGAGTACTCAATTTGAGTTTATACTTTAAAATTTAATTTATATATATATATATATATATATATATATATATATATATATATATATATATATATATATATATATATATCCAATTATTCGGCGTCGTGTCATATTTTAATATTAAAATCAAAAGGGTTTAATTGAAAACATTATTTATTTATATTTACGTAAACAAGTTAATATTTATAAATCAACTACTTCAAAATTAAATTAAATTTATTATAAGATTACTCATGATTTTTCTCTATCTCATAAATTTACTATATTTTTTTACTTAAATTTTACTATAACTTATAATCTATCACGAAAAGAAATGACATTAATAAGTTAATAAATTGACTTAACTTTATATTTTAGATTAATAATAAGTGTAAAGCATTTCAATTTTTGTCTAACAAATTTGAGATTTATATGATAACCACTTTAGTTTACAGTCTAAAGACTATGAAGTAACCGCAAAATATATATTTTTTATATTTTAATTTTTCATTGGTTAAAGGGTCCGACGAAATTGGTTCAATACGAATGTCCAATCGACTCCACTCATTCAAACTAATATACATCACGACCATCTCTTTCATTTGATTTTATTCAACGGTCTCCGTAAGAAGTGTCGTGTTCACTGAGAGCAGTTATAATCGTTGATCATATTTAAGCATGATTTCACATAACATCAAGATACGCAGTTGCAAAATCCTTCTCCCTAACTTCATTAACTAGAGCTTTAGAGTGATAATCTTGCAGGTACACCTTCTTTCTATCAACTAAAGACTTCCACCACCATGCAAGAGGCCATCCATGGCAGACTTCTCCAACCTACCATCAATTTCATGTTCTGTACTTGAATAGTGACGCCGTCTGTGAGAATTGTCTCTTGATTCTCACGAAACTTCATGTCAGACCTCTGATATCCTCTGTTGTATCATTGCAATTGATCATGTTAATCGATTTGATCATCATTAACTTCTATAATTGTCAACAACGATAGCTTCCAAAGTAACTCGATTCGTCGGTCATCGCAATGTTGTCCCTACGATCGATGTTGTCACACTAGTCCTTGCACTCACATCCGAAGAGCCACTTCCCCCTAATGCGGGTGGTCGAGTCCTAAAGACTTTTTTGAACATTTCTTTTATCTAGATCCTGACCTTTGTACCGGTTGGATGGGAAACTTTTTAGGTCCTATCTCCATTCAACCATTTAAAAAACTACTCCAAGGCAAAACATCAAAACAACCTCTATCTTTATCACAATTGATATGCTCGGAGCAATAAAATGTCTATAAACATCCAATGAAACCATGCCAAGCTTAAGATGCAAGGCGCTAACATGCTCATGACGAGCATCTATTGAAGGCAAATCACAATTAAAATATGCATCGAAAAACACAAAAATTTCCTTAAGTTGATTCTTACAAATGGACATGACCAAGGCTAGAATGGTTACCTCTTGTGCCAATTAACTATTGATGCAGAATTGAGAGAACGATCATGAGTGATAAATGAATAATGACACCTCTACTTAGTCTTCATGAACAGAGTGCCTTCAATCTCAATGCTAGTTGTTCTGAATGAAGACTTTAAGAGTGAGAGGGAGAGAGAGAGAGAGAGAGAGAGAGAGAGAGAGAGAGAGAGAGAGAGAGAGAGAGAGTACAACTAGAGTTTCACAAATTGAATTCGGTCAAGCATAAAATACTTCAATACAAGAGTTCTATTTGCAAGCTGAACAAGTCCACCAAGAACATCATACCTTAATATGTATTGTATTTAACTTAAGTGCGTTATACCTTATGGTGTTCCGTGTTTTACTTATGTACATCGTACCTTACGATATTCCTTATTTCACTTAAGAACATCATATCATATAATGTTTCATATTTCACTTAAGTACATCATACCTTATAGTGTATTGTGTTTCTCTAATTAACGTTACTGTATTGCAACATCATACAATCGAATAAGCTTCACTTATTTATCTTATCTCATCATTTTGTCTTTATGTGTGCGATCATGTAGGTTCTCGTGACGTTGATAATTATATCATATCACACATTAAATATAATATATAGTGAGCGGCTACCCAAGTCACGAACTAGGCATGTGATATAACAAAACCTTTATGTGTACAATTACCCTTTTTCCATCATGTCTATATTAAACAAAAAACATAGACCGTGTGACCCTTGTCTAATTCAATATTAGACCATTAGACATTTATTTGGTTACGCGCGATGGGAAAATTCCATCTAAGTCACTCATGTCCCTCATCATGATTTATAGAGTACTTATCAAGCATCTTTATGGTCATCCTATTACAGACAATGTTTGATCAACAATAAAATATTAGACTCCACATATAGGGTCCACATTGGCTTCAGGTGGAAGGATGATATACACCACTATTACCATGAGAACAACATAAGAAACTGGCATAACATTATATGTAGTATTCTCATGGAGGTTCAATTCAGTATAAATATTACTTCTAATATTTATATATATGTGAGGACTTGGTAACTCAACATCCATAAACCATGAGATGTGATCATCAGTCTATCCACATAATAGTTTCAATGCTTTAACAATATCTCTTTTTAGAATAAATCTTGACTATAGATACTTTACGAATAATGTCCTTGCGTTTGATGAGATATAATGATTAAGTCACACTTAATATTTCATTAAATGGACTATCTATTCAAGAATTTTTATTACTTTGGAAAAACAAACATAATGAAGAATTTCCTTATTACTAGTAATAGATGATTCAATATAACTACCAAGTTCTAATAAAACTATTAGATATTAAGGTTTACACCAGCATCTATAGTAGGGTGCAACAACAAAACAAGCATTTCCTCAACGAAAAACTTCTATGTATAGGAAAAAACCACCAAAGTGCACCATCACGAGTTGATACTTAAATGGAAGTACTACAACGTGGTAACCACGAGACCACACCTGAGGCCATTCTTGGTGACACTGAATCAAAAAAAATTAGGATCCTCAAGTCACTAGATAGGTAAATAAACGAAGACGTTACATAAAAGGTACAATATCTTACCCTCTCCAGATTTCTTGAGATACTACACATGGATCTCATGAGATCCATGCAAGTAAAAAATTAGGTGGAATAAGATATGTATTTGTGTGTGTTGACGACTTCTCAAGGTACACTTGGGTTTATTTTCTTCGAGAAAAATTTGATACTTTCATCACGTTTGAAATTATACACCAACGATTGCAATGTCAGAAAGAGAAATAAATCGGAAAGACAATTTGAATTCGTAGTGATCATGGAAGGGAATTGAGTACTATAATTTCTTTGAATTTAGCTTCTCTGAAGGAATTTCTCATGAGTTCTCTGCCTCCATCACTCCTCAATAAAATGGAGTTGTTGAACATAAGAATTGAACACTTCAAGATATAGCTAGTGTCATGCTTCATGCAAAAAAATTTCATTATCATTTATGGGTAGAAGCCATGAAAACAACACGTCACATTCACAACCTAGTATGACAGAAGGTGAAAAAGAAGACAAAAATCCTAAAAATCTCCAAGAAAAAGTGTCAAGCATAGCCTCTCTGGTGGAACCAACTTATGTAGCTGTCAAAAGTCATAAGAAAGCGAAGGGAGTCAAGAAGAATGTGGGAAGCAAATTGAAGAGAGAAGTTAGCCACGCTTTTCATCTTCATGAGTTCGTGGTTGCAAAAGTGACAAGCAACAAGGTGTGGAAAAGGAAATACCCTCTATAATAAAGGGTAATGGACCATCGAGCTATGCAACGTTAAACGAAGCGCTTCGTGGGAGGCAAACCACGGTTTTAATAATTAATTTCTCTGTTTGTTTATTTTATTTTCAGGAAATAAAAGAGGACGTCTCTGGTGAAAGCTTGGAAGTGATCATTAGAGTGCATTACCCTCTGTGAGTTACCTCTCTCAGGCTCGTTCTGAAACATTGAGGCCAATGTTTAGTTCAAGTTTGGGGGAGGCTCTTCTCTTTGCATTTTAATTTTTATGTTATTTTTATGTCATTGGTATGATGTGAAACCATAAAGTGAATTCTGCCTAAATTTTGACCAAAATTTTAATTTTTGTTGAAGAGTTTTGATCTTAAAGAGCGATCGGGAATAGTATATAGAGATGAAGCGAGGATTGTTTGAGGACAGAAAGTTCGGAATAATGTGACAAGAAGAGGTTTGTTTAAACACCCTTGGTTCCCTAAAAGAGATATGAGTCTAACGTGTAGATTTGCACCATAGTACTTGTCTCATGAGAAGTACTTCTCGAGTAGTTTATCGATACAGTCTGGCAGAATTCAAATTCACTTGCATGACGACTGGTTGAAAAAAAAAGATATAAAGTTGGCACCAAATGATGAAAAGGCGGTAAAAGGCAATCGGCTCGCTAAGTTGGGTAACCCTCACCCGGTTATTCAGCCCAAAGGAGATTGATCCCCAAACGTCGTCCAAAAGGACAATATATAACTGCAAAGTTTGAAAATTTCATCGGGAATAAAAAGTAGCCAATGCTGCTAGTTTGGTGCCAGGAAAAGAAAACCAGAAGCCTTGATTCGTCTCATGCAGGTGATGATTATTAGAAGAAATGCAGTGCCTTAATATGATTGTCCGAATGAAAGAGGAGGAAAATCGGAAAGAGACTTAAGTGCAAAGCATGGTTGGAGAGGTATCCGAAACGGGAGATTGAGGTTTAAAGTGGTAACAGAAACTCGTCGCGTCATGTGAATGCCGAACCAACTTTTTCTTGATCAATACAGACGAATATCTCACGTATAAACACTGTGTGCTTTGAAGGTCATTAACTTTTGTAATTGTCGCTTGTGGTCAAGCAACGGTTTAAGTTTGGGGGAGTTTGATCAGTTGTTTTCATACATATATTTTCCGTTGTTTTTAAGTATTTTTAAGTTATGTTATTGAGTGTTTTATTTCTTTATTTTGAAGGATAGAAAAACACTTAGAAAGGGGGGGTTTGAATAAGTGTAGCTTTAAAAACTTGACAGATAAAAATAAATTGCACAGTTATTTTTATCCTGGTTCGTTGTTAACTAAACTACTCCAGTCCACCCCCGCAGAGATGATTTACCTCAACTGAGGATTTAATCCACTAATCGCACGGATTACAATGGTTTTCCACTTAGTCAGCAACTAAGTCTTCCAGAGTCTTCTGATCACACACTGATCACTCCAGGAACAACTGCTTAGATACCCTCTAAGACTTTTCTAGAGTCTACTGATCCACACGATCACTCTAGTTACAACCTGCTTAGATAACTTCTAAGACTTCCTAGAGTATTCTGATCCACACGATCACTCTAGTTCCTTACAACTTAATGTAATCAATTCTAAGAGTATTACAATTGCTTCTTAAAAGCGATAATCACAAACTGTGATATTTCTCTTAACGTTTAAGCTTAATCTCACTAATATATTACAACAGCAATGTAGTGAGCTTTGATGAAGATGAAGATTCTGAGTTTTGATTTGAACAGTGTTTCAGCAAGTTGATATTCACAGAATAGATGTAGAATTTCGTTAACCTTGCTTCTCATCAGAACTTCATATTTATAGGCGTTGGAGAAGATGACCGTTGAGTGCATTTAATGCTTTGCGTGTTCCGTACAGCATCGCATTTAATGTTATACGCTTTTGTCAACTACCTCGAGCCTTGTTCACGCTGTGTCTACTGACGTAGCCTAGAATAGCTTTTAACGTTCCTTTTGTCAGTCAGCGTAGCTTGCCACTTGTACTTTCTTCTGATCTGATGTTTGTGAATACAACGTTTGAATATCATCAGAGTCAAACAGCTTGGTGCATAGCATCTTCTGATCTTCTGACCTTGAAGTGCTTTTGAGCGTGATACCATCAGAACTTCAGTGCTTCTGTTCTCTTGTTCTTCTGATGCTTCCATAGACCCATGTTCTGATTCTGCTTCGACCATCTTCTGATGTCTTGCCAGACCATGTTCTGATGTTGCATGCTGAACCCTTTGAGACAAAGCTTCTGAGCGCTGAATTATGCGTACTCTTTATATATTTCCTGAAAAGGAAATTGCATTGGATTAGAGTACCATATTATCTTAAGCAAAATTCATATTATTGTTATCATCAAAACTAAGATAATTGATCAGAACAAATCTTGTTCTAACAATCTCCCCCTTTTTGATGATGACAAAAACATATATAAATGATATGAATTTGCGATCAGAAAGAACAGACGGCAAAAGACAAATTACACAGCTATAGCATAAGCATATGAATATGTCTCCCCCTGAGATTAACAATCTCCCCCTGAGATAAATAATCTCCCCCTGAAATAAATACTCGAAGAACTTTAATAAAAGACTTCCCTGATTATTTCGGTAGAGACGATCATATAAGCTTCTGTCTTTAGAGAATTCATAGCTTCTGACTTCTGCTTCCATCTAGGACAACTTCAGAACTTGAATTTCTTTGATCTTCTGAACATTCACAGCTTCTGATTTCTGTTTCCATTTAGGATAGCTTCATAACTTGAGTTTTCTGGATCTTTAGAACATTCACAGCTTCTGATTTCTGCTTCCCTCGGATAGCTTCAGAGCTTTGAATTTCTACCAACATCACTTCATGCTAGATTTGTATCAGAACATTGTTGAATGTACCAGAGCATCATCTGAGCATCTCTACATCCTGAAATGTTACAGAACAAAAACTAAACGACAAAAGTCAGCATGAACGAGTCAGAACATAAAATGTATATTAGAACACATTATATGTATCAGAGCAAATAGAATTTTGTCAGATCAAAGGATCAAATTCTATTATCAGTGCTTCTGATCTCTGAAGCTTGACAGCACTCAGCTTGCTTCAGTTTCCATGGTTTTGCTTCTTGTGTTTGCTTTGAAGATTCTCTTCACTTCTTTATACCTGCAAAACACTTAAACCATATAGAACTTGCAGTTCTTGTTAGTAAATGTGTGGGAGCTTTACCCAGCAACTGATAGATTAATCAAATAACTTGCAGTTCTTGTTAGTAAATGTGTGGGAGCTTTACCCAGCAACTGATAGATTAATCAAATCATTTATCATTTATCTTCTCCCCCTTTTTGTCATAACATCAAAAAAGAATATTTTAAAAGATTCAGATGAATAAAACGACAAATAAAATCACAGGAATGTAAATACAAAGAAACTTTTCATTGATGATCAAAAGATATTACAAAAGGTTCATATGTTTAACAAGATGCGAAACATTCCTAGCAAATACATAAAAAGTCATCCCAAGAGGAAATGACTACAAAAATTAAAAACAGCACCCTAGCAGGACACGCTCGGTGTCAACCCATCAAGAATCCCTGTGGACTCTTGTCTTCCAGACTAGAACCTCCACTGTAGGAGAGATCCAAGTGACCAAAGAGGAAGAGAGGGACAGTTCACAGACAGAGAGCTAATGTTGCAAACGGGGCTTTCCCTTAACATAGAAGTTAATAATATCATTCTTAACCTCCTCCCATAACTCAAGAAAGTCTTCTGTCTTTGGGTGAAAGTTGATAACATCATCAAAGAAGAGGTCTGACTTGAGAGGTATTAGGAGAGCCATCCCGAGATATGCAGAGATCTGTCGCCTTTGAGTCATAGATCTTCAACAGGCTAAGGGTGAACGCTAGGTTTGAGCTAGGATTTTAAAAAAAAATTGTTTGAGCAAGAGACGAAAACGGAAGAGAGAGAGAAAAACTTGATGAGGAATGCAAAGAGATAGAGAAAGAGAACACAGATAGAGTGAAAAAAAATATGAGGGAAGGAGAAGCGTTTGAAGAGAATTTAAAAGAAAATAAAATGAAACGAATAATGAATAGCATTTAATGTTACGTGACATGAGGAGAGATAATAAAGACGAATGAGGTGACTAGCACAGTTACCTATGGTCGGTGTCCCTTCAACTGCACGCGCGCTTATCCATGAATAGTAACGACAGGTTTACCATCCCGAGATAAAACGTTACAGCTGTTTTGCTTTGAAAGAGGTTCTGAATCAACTTAGACAATGAAACGTTAGTAATAACCGAATCATAATTTCTAAAAGATTTCTAACAGAACTTCTGATTAAAAAATGATCCATTTTCATTTCAGAAGATACTCATACATAAGAACTTCTCATCTTCTCATTCTGGGCATAAATCCATACTGATGTTCTTCAGAATGAACTTAAACCTATCTTCAGCCAGGGGTTTTGTAAAGATATCAGCCCATTGATGGTCTGTATCAACAAAGTTTAAAGATATAACACCCTTCTGAACATAGTCCCTTATGAAATGATGTTTAATCTCAATATGTTTAGCTTTTGAATGAAGAATAGGATTCTTAGATAAACATATAGCAGAAGTATTATCACAGAATATAGGAATGTTACTCTCAAATATCTGATAATCTTCTAACTGACTCTTCATCCAGAGCATCTGTGTACTACAACCAGCAGCAGCAACATATTCTGCTTCTGTTGTTGATAGAGCAATAGTTGCTTGCTTCTTGCTATACCAGGAGATCAAATGACTTCCAAGAAATTGGCAACTTCCTGAAGTACTTTTTCTTTCAATTCTGTCTCCAGCATAGTCAGCATCGCAGAATCCTACTAAGTTGTATTCTTTAGATTTTCTGTAAACTAAGCCAACATTAGTAGTACCTTTCAGATACCTTAGAATTCTCTTAACAGCAGTTAAATGAGATTCTCTAGGATCTGATTGGAATCTAGCACACAAACAAACACTGAACAGAATGTCAGGTCTAGAAGCAGTCAGATATAGAAGAGATCCAATCATACCTCTGTATAACTTCTGATCTACCTTCTTACTTACCTCATCCTTACCTAGGATGCATGTTGGATGCATAGGAGTTTTGGCTTCTTTGCAGTCTAGAAGATTAAACTTCTTCAGAAGTTCCTTCACATACTTGGTTTGGTGAACATACGTTCCTTCTGATGTTTGATTTATTTGTATTCCAAGGAAATACTTGAGTTCTCCCATCATGCTCATTTCAAACTCAGCCTGCATAGACTCAGCAAACTCCTTTCCAAGTGTAGCATTAGATGTTCCAAAAATAATATCATCTACATATATTTGACAAATTAGAATATCCCTTTTAAAGGTTTTACAAAAGAGAGTAGTGTCCACTTTTCCTCTAGTGAAACCATTATCCAGAAGGAAAGAACTTAAGCGTTCATACCAAGCTCTGGGAGCCTGTTTCAATCCATACAATGATTTCTTAAGTTTAAAAACATGATTAGGAGACATAGAGTCTTCAAAACCAGGAGGTTGATGGACATAAACTTCTTCATCTATATAACCATTTAAGAAGGCACTCTTAACATCCATTTGATAGAGAGTGATGTTATGTTGAGTGGCAAATGAAATTAATAGACGAATAGATTCTAACCTGGCCACTGGTGCAAAGGTTTCTGTATAGTCAATCCCTTCTTGCTGACTATAACCCTGAGCCCCAGTCTGGCTTTGTTCCTTACCACTTCACCTTTCTCACTGAGCTTGTTTCTGAAGACCCATTTTGTACCGATTATATTGAATCCATCTGGTCTAGGAACAAGATCCCAAACATCATTCCTTGTAAACTGATTCAGTTCTTCTTGCATAGCAATTATCCAGTCTGGATCTTCTAGAGCATGATCAACAGAAGTTGGCTCGATCAAAGATACAAGACCTAATTGACAATCTGCATTGTTCTTAAGGAATGCTCTTGTTCTGATTGGATCATCCTTCTTTCCAAGAATGACATCTTCTGAATGACCAGAGATGAGTCTGGATGATCTTCAGACAGATGGTTCTCCAGATATGCTTAGATTCTCCAGAGAAGCTGATACTTGATCTTCCGATTCTTTGCTTCTGAGAAGCTCTGCTTCTGATGCGTTGCTTCTTGGCTCAACAACTTCTGATATATCAATATCACAATCTGCAAAATTATCAAACTGCTTTGGTTTTTCAGAACCAAGCTTATCATCAAACCTGATATTGATTGATTCTTCTACAATCAATGTTTCAGTATTGTATACTCTGTAGCCTTTTGAGCGTTCAGAATATCCAAGAAGGAAACACTTTTGTGCTTTGGAATCAAACTTACCAAGATGATCTTTAGTGTTCAGAATAAAGCATACACATCCAAAAGGATGGAAATATGAAATGTTGGGCTTTCTATTCTTCCACAATTCATAGGGAGTCTTATTTAGAATAGGTCTGATAGAGATTCTATTCTGAATATAGCATGCAGTGTTTATTGCTTCTGCCCAGAAATGCTTAGCCATATTGGTTTCATTGATCATGGTTCTGGCCATTTCTTGTAGAGTCCTATTCTTTCGTTCTACAGCTCCATTTTGCTGTGGAGTTCTAGGACAAGAGAAATCATGGGCAATACCATTCTCTTTGAAGAATTCTTCAAAGGATCTGTTCTCAAATTCACCACCATGATCACTTCTGACCTTTATGATTTTACACTCTTTTTCAGATTGAATCTGAATGCAGAAATCAAAGAACACTGAATGAGTCTCATCCTTGTGTTTCAAGAATTTTACCCATGTCCAGCGGCTATAATCATCTACGATGACTAATCCATATTTCTTCCCTCTGACAGATGCTGTTTTGACTGGGCCAAACAGATCAATGTGCAAGAGTTCTAATGGCCTTGAGGTAGAAACAACATTCTTGGACTTGAATGCAGGTTTGGAGAACTTGCCCTTCTGACATGCTTCACAAAGAGCATCTGATTTGAATTTCAGATTAGGGAGTCCTCTGACCAGATTTAGTTTGTTAATCTGAGAAATCTTTCTCAAACTAGCATGACCTAATCTTCTGTGCCAGACCCACTGCTCTTCAGAAACAGACATAAGACAAGTCACCTTCTGACTCATAAGATCTTGCAGATCTGTCTTATAAATGTTGTTCTTCCTCTTGCCTGTAAATAGGATTGAGCCATCCTTCTGATTTACAGCCTTGCAAGACTCTTGATTAAAGATTATATCATAACCATTGTCACTCAATTGACTGATAGATAAGAGGTTATGTGTTAATCCTTCTACAAGAAGTACATTAGAAATGGAAGGAGAGTTACCAGACTTTATAGTTCCAGAACCAATTATCTTGCCCTTCTGATCTCCTCCAAACTTGACTTCTCCTCCAGACTTAAGCACCAGGTCTTGGAACATAGACCTTCTTCCTGTCATGTGTCGTGAGCATCCAGAGTCCAGGTACCATGATGTAATACGGTGAACTGACTTTTTATTAATCGGAATGTCGCGGTTAAGCGAGAGTCGCCACCGACTTTTATTTTATCCAAACAAATTCAGAAAGGCTAAAAGAAACAGAAAAAAACCTTTTTAAAGAAATCTAAGTTCGGGGGTAATTTATGCAAAGGGAAGGTGTAAGGCACCCTTTGCATCCATGGTTTTCCATGGGCTCTTAATTGCTTTGCTTGCTCGTTTGTTTTTAGAAAAAAGTAGGTGAAAGAAAAAAGTGGACTTCAGCTCGTAAATGAGCGTAGCCAGTTTTCGAAGAATTTTGAGAAAGAATATAGAAAATAGAGCATGGCAAGGCAATTAGGGGCAATTACCTTAAACTCAGATGATAGGTCTCTTTTTAGCCTTTCAGAATGAAAGGGTCTATCCTTGCCATAAGAGGGCAGGAAGCCTTTCATTTGGAGGTTGAAGGGTCATCTCGTTATCATTCGCCCAAAGACTGACCCATGCCATAGAGAGGCATGTAGTCTAAGAGGAAGGATCCAGAATAGCCTTTCGTAGGCAACCAGAAGATACCTCAGCCTTTTTCGTAGGCAACTTCCGAGGGTCGAGGTCATGTTAGTGTATCGAAGGCAGCATCATTAGGGACCATGACCTTTAATCGAGGCAACATGGCTGAGGTATCCTCGTATTCGAGGGACTGGCTATTCTGCAAAAAAATACACAAGGCAAAGGCAACGGGCAACAGGCAACAGGCAACAGAGAGAATTACCCAAAAGTGTGCGTGTGTGCACCAATCAGTGATTCAATTCGGAATATATTATCTTATAATTAAATGGCTCTAATTCAGTTCAAGATTGCACTCCCTAAATTACTAACCACGCAATTTAAATAATATAATCACACAGATACGGGGGAGGGAAATTGTAACCAGCGGATCCCTTAATAGGGTTTGATATAAGTAATAATGAAAGCAGAAAACATTAGGGTTAGGGTTTAGGGTTACCGATACTCGTAGCTTTAGCAGTCGACAAACCCTGAAAATTTGACAAGAAAGAATAAACAGAGGGGTAAGTGCATTATCGGTTCGGAGGCAAAGGAAAATATCCTTAAAAACAAAAAGGTAAAGAATTTAAAGAATTAAATAAAAAAAAGCACTTAGCTTTGCATTTGATCTGATATGGTTGACGGTCGGAGGAAGCCTCAAGGTTAACCCTGAAAGTGGCAAGGCAAAGGCAGAAAAATAGATGGAATGAATGTATGCACAGTTCAAAATATAAGGGCAAACCCTAAAATCAAAGAGAACAAAGTAAACTTTGAAATTTAAATGAATACTTAGCTTCGTATTTGACGCGGCGCGTAGTCAGAAGGAACCTGAACACAAACCTTGAAAAGGACACAAGAAAATATTTTTAGTGTATGAATGATCTAAAACAGACCTCACAAACCCTAATCAAGGCAAATACCAAAGTTACGGAGAAAATTCGAGAGTTTGAATTAATAAATCAACTAAATAATTATTGGATATAATCCTAATTATTTAATTGATAAAAGGTTTATTGGAAAATTAAATTGAATTTTAAATAATAATAAAATAATTATGAATAAAATCATGAAAACTCGAACTTTCGATAAAATAAATGATTATGATTTATTATGATAAAATAATTTATTAAAATAAAATTATACTAATAATTATGGTGGAAACAAGAAAAGAAAATAAAAATAGAATGTAATTAAAATTAAAAAGAATTGAAAAAAACTCAGCTTTTAATTCCATGTGGTTGATTAATGAGAGTATACCATAGACCTGCGTCTTCCTGGACATTCAGATCAGGATCAGGTCAAACCAATGGCAGATATGTGAGGGCATATGATGCACGCCTACGTCCGGAACGCATGGGATCCAAACACAAATCACAACAAATCAAATAAAAATAAATGGCCAGCAGGCGGACTCGAACCCCAGTTTTCCATCTTGCAAATATTCGCATGTTGCCATCCGCGCTGCATTAGCTATTTGTACACAAAGCATTAGAATATTAATATAATAAAAAAACAAACAGAGATTTTAAACAAACAGTCGCGCGCCAAGACACTTCGTCTTCCTCGTGGAGACTCAAGCTTTTACCTACAGTTTCTGATCCCTTTAGCTACGAAATTCGGCCATGGCTAATACCTGGAATCACACATATAGCTAAATATACAGATTAAACGTTAAAACTTAACATGATTCGATTAGGAATCGCGCTCTAATCACGATGGTATCCATTATTTGCACTGATTTTACATGGAACGGAAACCCCCTTTCTAAGACCTCCGCGACCTAACAATGGCAGATCCTTGTATCTATGCCTAAAACAAAATTAAATTGTCCAGAAAGCTCGAAGATATCATGCTGAATAAGAATATGCAAACGAATTATGCTAAAGATGCAAGAATCGTTAAAATCGAAATAAGAAAAAAAAGCACTGAACCGTGGCCGCGTTCTTGCTGTTTATGATACTACACTCGATGGTAACGATGCCGTTATCTTCAGAGAACCACGAAGGAGCTTTATGAATGCTTGGAATCGTTTCAATCGCTCTCTAACCTCGGTTGTATACCACTTTGTTTGTTACGGTTTTTTTTGTCTCTGAGCCAAGTCTCCTTACGGCCAAATCCTCCTTTTGTTTTTGATTTCTGTTCTCAGTATATATACAAGTGATTTTAGGTTTAAGAACTTGAATCAAATCCCTCATATTTTGGATGATTGTAATTTGGTTTTGAATAGATATTGAATCCTTCCTTTTTAGTCTTCAATCAGATTCTACTCAATCCAATCTTACATGATTCCAAAAAATCAGAAATCAATTTCCCATGATTCCAATAATTCAGAATTTTGGCTTCTAAAAAAATTCAGAATCTGACTTATAATCTAATCCAACTAA
The DNA here is from genome assembly GCF_029867415.1 of Vicia villosa. NCBI lineage: Eukaryota > Viridiplantae > Streptophyta > Magnoliopsida > Fabales > Fabaceae > Vicia > Vicia villosa. The sequence continues at coordinate 460,328 of NW_026705286.1, read as the reverse complement.
TCCATAATTTTTTATGATTTATTTAATATTTTAAATGAATAAAAAACTCAAATAAATATTAATAAATCCATAAAAAATAAAAAAAAGTGGAATTAGAGACTTCTCTTAAAGTCATGGGCTTGGATCAATTTAAGTTCAATGGACTTTATTTCTATTTGCACCTAAAAACCAAAAAAAATAGAATGATATGTAAATATAATAAAATGATTCACTAATTTTAATTAAAATTCAACTTAAATCTAAATTGAATTAAGAAATATAATTGTAAGCCTAAAAAGGGTTAGTGAACCGAAAATATTGTTAAATCGTAAAAACGACCAAAATACGCAAAGATGTACGTGTGATACATATTTTCGAAAAAAATGCAAAATCAAGTTAATTTGCAGATGATATGCAAAGCATACGCTTAAAAAGAATCTGGAGGGCAAATTTTGGGGTATGACAGCTGCCCCTGTTTAATTTTCTTAAACCTGAAGATGTAGATTGGCCTGTCTGCCTGTCGGAGTCTGAAGGTAGAAGAGGATTGAACACTAGAATACCCAAGAAATTTGCCCTAGCTGAAGCAGAGACTTTTGCCGGAGACGGGTTTAAAGATGTCGTCCAAGTATTGGAAAAGATGTGTGAGACGGGCTTAAAGATGCCGTCTGATATGGATAAATACGAAAGTTAGAATAAGTCATACGTTAGACTATATCGGAGCTTGAAGTATTGAGAGGCATTTGTCGGAGATGGGCTTTAAAGATGCCATCAGATGTTTGAAAAACTGTTCGTCTAAGCAGATGTTTTTCAGACTGGATCATATGCATTGATTATATTTGAAGGAGATTCATTAAAATGAAGTAATGTCTTATAGAAGACTACCTGAAGAGGTTCCTGAATAGGATATATCATTGACTGATGTAAAAAGGATTAGGCTTTAAACAAAGCTCGGGAAGAAGTGTCTTGTAGGAGATTAACTGAGAAACTCCTTAAAAGGGCAGTAGATGTCTTAGAACATGTTGGATAAATCTGAAGAAGATTACCTAGAAAGGTATGATATGATACGTCTTAGAAAGGATTGCCTAGAAAGGTTCCTAGAAAATATAAACGTCTTAGAGAAGACTACCTAGAAAGGCTCCTAGAAAGGATATGAATCATCTTAGAAAAGATTACCTAGAAAGGTTCCTAGAAAGGATATGAATCATCTTAGAAAAGATTACCTAGAAAGGTTCCTAGAAAGGATATGAATCATCTAAGAAAAGATTACCTAGAAAGGTTCTTAGAAAGGATATGAGTCATCTTAGAAAAGATTACCTACAAAGGTTCCTAGAAAGGATATGAGTTATCTTAGAAAAGATTACCTAGAAAGGTTCCTAGAAAGGATATGAGTTATCTTAGAAAAGATTACCTAGAAAGGTTCCTAGAAAGGATATGAGTCATCTTAGAAAAGATTACCTAGAAAGGTTCCTAGAAAGGATAATAAACGTCTTGGAAAAAACTACCTAGAAAGGCTCCTAGAAAGGATATGAAATATCTTAGAAAAGATTACCTAGAAAGGTTAATAGATGTCTTAGAGAAGACTACCTAGAAAGGCTCCTAGAAAGGATGAGAAGTTCTTTGATTGTTTCTGAATTATCTCTGAAGAAAGACCTGGAATGAAGTATCAGATTTGTATTTGTCTTGAATGAGTGTTGAGATTGAATCGTTGATATGATTGTATTTGCACAGTATCTGGATGATAATGTTCTTTTGATTATGAAGTGACCTGAAAAAGGAAAGATTAGTCTTATGCAATGTCATGATGCATGTATTGAGATTCTCGAAATAAACGAGAGTAATGTATGTTATGCATGTGTTTATGAATGATGCAGGGATGGACTATATAGTCGAAGAAAATAAATCCCTGTATGCCGTTGGATAATTCTAAGAGAATTCCTGTTTTTCGTTCGATGATATCCAACTGGGGATTTTTGATCTTCGTTTGGGGACAAGATTGATTTGAGGGATCTGATTCTGATGTATCCTGGGGACAAGAGAGATGAGTATAGTACTTGACCAGATTTTTGAGTGGAAACTTTGATAGAAATAGCGAGTTTGAATAAAACATGCCAGAGAAGAAGATTATGCCGGAGATATAAAATCCATTGGGGAACCAAGTCTCCGTTAGGAAGAGATTGCTTGAAGATGACTTGCTATGTGGGGATATATCAGGAAACTGCTCTGCGAGGAAGATTCCCAGAGATTTCAACTTTTCATTGCCCCATGTCTTTGAGTACTTGCTGTTGGAAAACACTTTTAACCATATATGGTCTTTCGCTTGCGGGCATATACCTGCCCCTGGAATCAGTAGCCTGATATGCTCGATACTTGAGTTTGGAATTAGAACTTCAAAGGAGAGACAGATACTGACATCATCTGATGCTAGTAGCTAAATAGCTTTTGTTGAGATTTGTAACTGATGTGACTAACTTCTCTGGTTGCTCAGTGCCTCTGAGAGGTTCTATGAATATGCCATGCCCCTTGTGTAGACAAGCTTTTAGTTGATCGAGTCATGCATACGAGACGTCTCTGCAAACTTATTTGTCGGGAGGACTTTTAGTCATTAATTATGCCCCATGCAGATTCTTCCTGATGCCAAACATTTGAAATTACGTAGACAAAATTGTTTTATAATGACACTCATTAAAATGCAATGCATATGTCTGTCTTGGAGTTTAAAAACAATTTTAGTAAAACAAAATATGTAAGAAAGTGATATTTGTAAAAACGTGATATCAACTCAGGATTTTTGGTAAACTTTAAGGAGTCAGGATACCCTTTTTGTGACAGTACGCTTTCGAACTAACCATGCTTCAGTTAGGACTTTCAAGGGTTGTAACGTGGCTTGGTTCACGGTTTAAGAAACAAAGGATAAAGGCTCAAAGTTTATTTGTACCCATCCCAATCTTCGTGATGTTCTCCGATCTTATGCTTAGTTACCTTTGCATTTAAGTTCTAGCAGGTCTTGAAGTCATAATGTTGACATTTGATGATGGTTGAAACACCGAGAGTTTATTTGAAAAGGCAGCCATCCTTTTTTTGTAATTTTTTCTTTTGTCGAGGATTTGTAGTAACCTCTTTTTTGACTTTATTATCCCTAACTTTTGCCTGAACTGTTTATTTTGAGATTACAGTCAGCGGGATGTTTCGATTTTTTGATAAGTCTCCTTCATAGGTTTTGACTTAACAGTTTTCTTTTTTTTTTTTATGGATATTGACTGCCTGACTTGAGAATCACGGGAATCCGTCACTTATGTCAAGCACCTGGTATAATTGAGGTAACTGAGTAACTACCCTGCCCCAGGTTATGATTAAGGGTTTTAATCTGTATGAGAAAGAAACTTCTACTTCTTAGGCTCAAAGGGGTTGACGATGGATTAACATCCTTATATCTCCACTGTTTAGGAATTGAAACAATGCCTGTACATCGTCAGCATAGTCTGTTTGAAAGCATACTGTATGAGGTTGCGGTATCGTTTTCGTCATCCTCCCTCAAAAGGCTTACCGCTTTAGCGAGAGTTAAATATCATAAAGAAAACTAAGTAAAAACAAAGTTTAATATAGAAATAGGAAGAGAAATAAATCAAGACAAACATATGCAATGCATTAATGATTATGATAAAATAAATAGAGTCTGACATAAGACGAATGTTTAAACAAACAGGAAAGAAATTGCGAATGCGAGTAAATTAATGATCTAAATAGCCATCCTTTAGACTTTGTGTGGCTTCTCTAGTTGCCCAAATTCAACGATCCCTTCTTCAATCAAGTCTTGAATTTTATGTTTCAATGGCCCACACTCTTCTGTATCGTGACCAGGACTATTTGAATGGTAAGCACATCTTGCATGATGCTTGTACCCAGGGACGGGATTAGCAGGAGCTGAGTATGGAGGCAGTAGAGTTATCAGACTCCGATCGAGCAAGTGTTGCAAAGCTTGAGCCAATGGCATGTGTAGTGGGGTAAATGACCTCTTGGGTTTTGATTTCCAAGTACGTTGGCCACCTTGTCGCTTGCGTTGATCTTTTTGTTGTTGTTGTATTGGAGCCTGACTAGAGACCAGGACTGACCCAACAGTGTTGGATTCATTCTTCTGATTGTATGGCTTTTTCACAGTACCAGAAGAAGTAGCCACCTGAATTTTTCCGCTTCGGATACCACTTTCAACACGTTCTCCAGTCAGTATGAGATCGGTGAAACCAGACGAGGAGCTTCCAAGTAAATGGCTGTAGAAAGGACCAGTCAGTGTATTCATGAACATATCAACCAATTCTCTGTCAGTCAAGGAGGGTTTGACTCTTCCAGCTAGATCTCTCCATTTTTGAGCATACTCCTTGAAACTTTCCTCGGGTCCCATAGACATGTTTTGTAGTTGTATGCGAGTTGGTGCGAGGTCAGCATTGTATTGGTATTGCTGGTAGAAAGCAACAACCAAATCTTCCCAAGTACGGATGTTGGTACTTTCCAGTTGATAGTACCATTCGAGTTGAGTTCCAGATAAACTCTCTTGAAAAAAATGGATCCAGAGCCTCTTATCAGCAGTGTGGGGCTGAATTTTTCTTACATAAGACCTCAAGTGCATCTTGGGACAAGAGACTCCATCATACTTAGCAAAGGCGGGAGTTTTGAATTTCGGAGGAATAACTACCCCAGGAACGAGTCCTAGTTCTTCAAAATCCAACCCAGGTACCTTCTGAATTTCCACGCTTCTCAGGCGCTCTTCTAGTAGTCTATACTTCTCATCAGCATAATCCTCATCTTGAGGATACTCATCTTCTTCTTCTTCTTCTTCTTGGCCATCAGAACCTACATGGCTTCCCTGATTGTTCTTGACACTAAGATCATCTCCTTCCTCTTCCTCTTCCTCATCTTTAGGAACTGTTTCTGCAGCCTTCTTGGGACGACCCTTGAATCTTCTTCCCAGGTTGATCACTCCTTTGGGCTTCTTGGTCTTTTTCTCCTTCTTAGTCATAAGGGTTTTCAGCTCGTCTTGCCCCTTGGATAAGTTCAGGATCAGATCTTGAAATTGGGCATTCTGAGCTTGAAGGTCTTTGACTGATTGCTCGAGATTCATGATGCTGAAATAAACAGCGAGGAGGTAAGAAACCTGTGGTGGGATCCTGTGATGCAATGTTATGAATGGAGATGCAATATTTTCAAGGATCTCTGGAAATTTAGTTAGCAACGTCAAAAATGATTTGGTCGCTTCTTCGTTTGAAGAACTCTGATTTCTGGATGTTCTTTTAGGGAGATCAAGCTCACCATATCCAGTGGGTCATAGCCTCTGATTCGGGAACTTCCGAATTTGAAGGTACATGGCTAGAGGAAAATAAATCCTCTTGCCCCTTGATAGGTACAGTGTCTCTGAACTGGAAGGTATGTGGCCAGAGGAAAATAAATCCTCTTGCCCCTAGATAGGAATTCAGTCCTTGATAAGAGCACCTGAAATTGTGCGTCCTAAATCCCTAAGATCCTTGAAAGGGTTAGTTAATTATGTTATGCTTATGATGTCATGATGTTATGCGAATGCAGTTCGTTAGATTTAGTGTGAGATGGTAAGGACAAACAAGTCCTTTCAACAAAACCTGCGAGGAAACGAAGGTTAGTAGCAAACGCAAACAAGTCACACAAGTCACACAAGTCACACAAGTCACACAATTTTTGGCTTAAGGATTGCATGGAGTCTGATCAGGTGTCCTTCCCAAGGGTACTTCTATGGATAAGGAGATTTCAGCAACAGGTTCTACAAGTTATCCAGAATTGTCAGCCCTTCTAAAGCACCCTCGGACATGATGCATTCGCACCATGCAATGATACTTTGAGAGAGAACCTATCTGAATTGTAGCATCAGGTAGCGACTAGTTCTTAACATTTGTCAAGAGTAGTCCCCCCACTACGTTCTTAAAGGCCAGGATGGGTTAAGGGTAATTAAAGGTCCTTGAGCTCCGGCGCACCCACAGACACATACATAGACCCCCCTCATTTGAGAAAGGTGTGCATATGCTATGGAGTCCTAACTCAAGCGTGAACTTCATATTGACTCATCTCCCACATATGTGAAAGAGGTCGCCATGACTATGCCACTCCTAATCTTAAGTGTTCTTGAATCCGGGAATAGGATTCGTCCTTCAATTTTCCCAAAACGCCCCTGAAAGATAAAACAAACAAAGCAAACAATAGAAAACATTTAAGTGAATCCTAAACTTTTAAGGTAACCCCTCTTTTATCGAATTTTGATCCCCAGCAGAGTCGCCAGTTCTGTAATACGGTGAACTGACTTTTTATTAATCGGAATGTCGCGGTTAAGCGAGAGTCGCCACCGACTTTTATTTTATCCAAACAAATTCAGAAAGGCTAAAAGAAACAGAAAAAAACCTTTTTAAAGAAATCTAAGTTCGGGGGTAATTTATGCAAAGGGAAGGTGTAAGGCACCCTTTGCATCCATGGTTTTCCATGGGCTCTTAATTGCTTTGCTTGCTCGTTTGTTTTTAGAAAAAAGTAGGTGAAAGAAAAAAGTGGACTTCAGCTCGTAAATGAGCGTAGCCAGTTTTCGAAGAATTTTGAGAAAGAATATAGAAAATAGAGCATGGCAAGGCAATTAGGGGCAATTACCTTAAACTCAGATGATAGGTCTCTTTTTAGCCTTTCAGAATGAAAGGGTCTATCCTTGCCATAAGAGGGCAGGAAGCCTTTCATTTGGAGGTTGAAGGGTCATCTCGTTATCATTCGCCCAAAGACTGACCCATGCCATAGAGAGGCATGTAGTCTAAGAGGAAGGATCCAGAATAGCCTTTCGTAGGCAACCAGAAGATACCTCAGCCTTTTTCGTAGGCAACTTCCGAGGGTCGAGGTCATGTTAGTGTATCGAAGGCAGCATCATTAGGGACCATGACCTTTAATCGAGGCAACATGGCTGAGGTATCCTCGTATTCGAGGGACTGGCTATTCTGCAAAAAAATACACAAGGCAAAGGCAACGGGCAACAGGCAACAGGCAACAGAGAGAATTACCCAAAAGTGTGCGTGTGTGCACCAATCAGTGATTCAATTCGGAATATATTATCTTATAATTAAATGGCTCTAATTCAGTTCAAGATTGCACTCCCTAAATTACTAACCACGCAATTTAAATAATATAATCACACAGATACGGGGGAGGGAAATTGTAACCAGCGGATCCCTTAATAGGGTTTGATATAAGTAATAATGAAAGCAGAAAACATTAGGGTTAGGGTTTAGGGTTACCGATACTCGTAGCTTTAGCAGTCGACAAACCCTGAAAATTTGACAAGAAAGAATAAACAGAGGGGTAAGTGCATTATCGGTTCGGAGGCAAAGGAAAATATCCTTAAAAACAAAAAGGTAAAGAATTTAAAGAATTAAATAAAAAAAAGCACTTAGCTTTGCATTTGATCTGATATGGTTGACGGTCGGAGGAAGCCTCAAGGTTAACCCTGAAAGTGGCAAGGCAAAGGCAGAAAAATAGATGGAATGAATGTATGCACAGTTCAAAATATAAGGGCAAACCCTAAAATCAAAGAGAACAAAGTAAACTTTGAAATTTAAATGAATACTTAGCTTCGTATTTGACGCGGCGCGTAGTCAGAAGGAACCTGAACACAAACCTTGAAAAGGACACAAGAAAATATTTTTAGTGTATGAATGATCTAAAACAAACCTCACAAACCCTAATCAAGGCAAATACCAAAGTTACGGAGAAAATTCGAGAGTTTGAATTAATAAATCAACTAAATAATTATTGGATATAATCCTAATTATTTAATTGATAAAAGGTTTATTGGAAAATTAAATTGAATTTTAAATAATAATAAAATAATTATGAATAAAATCATGAAAACTCGAACTTTCGATAAAATAAATGATTATGATTTATTATGATAAAATAATTTATTAAAATAAAATTATACTAATAATTATGGTGGAAACAAGAAAAGAAAATAAAAATAGAATGTAATTAAAATTAAAAAGAATTGAAAAAAACTCAGCTTTTAATTCCATGTGGTTGATTAATGAGAGTATACCATAGACCTGCGTCTTCCTGGACATTCAGATCAGGATCAGGTCAAACCAATGGCAGATATGTGAGGGCATATGATGCACGCCTACGTCCGGAACGCATGGGATCCAAACACAAATCACAACAAATCAAATAAAAATAAATGGCCAGCAGGCGGACTCGAACCCCAGTTTTCCATCTTGCAAATATTCGCATGTTGCCATCCGCGCTGCATTAGCTATTTGTACACAAAGCATTAGAATATTAATATAATAAAAAAACAAACAGAGATTTTAAACAAACAGTCGCGCGCCAAGACACTTCGTCTTCCTCGTGGAGACTCAAGCTTTTACCTACAGTTTCTGATCCCTTTAGCTACGAAATTCGGCCATGGCTAATACCTGGAATCACACATATAGCTAAATATACAGATTAAACGTTAAAACTTAACATGATTCGATTAGGAATCGCGCTCTAATCACGATGGTATCCATTATTTGCACTGATTTTACATGGAACGGAAACCCCCTTTCTAAGACCTCCGCGACCTAACAATGGCAGATCCTTGTATCTATGCCTAAAACAAAATTAAATTGTCCAGAAAGCTCGAAGATATCATGCTGAATAAGAATATGCAAACGAATTATGCTAAAGATGCAAGAATCGTTAAAATCGAAATAAGAAAAAAAAGCACTGAACCGTGGACGCGTTCTTGCTGTTTATGATACTACACTCGATGGTAACGATGCCGTTATCTTCAGAGAACCACGAAGGAGCTTTATGAATGCTTGGAATCGTTTCAATCGCTCTCTAACCTCGGTTGTATACCACTTTGTTTGTTACGGTTTTTTTTGTCTCTGAGCCAAGTCTCCTTACGGCCAAATCCTCCTTTTGTTTTTGATTTCTGTTCTCAGTATATATACAAGTGATTTTAGGTTTAAGAACTTGAATCAAATCCCTCATATTTTGGATGATTGTAATTTGGTTTTGAATAGATATTGAATCCTTCCTTTTTAGTCTTCAATCAGATTCTACTCAATCCAATCTTACATGATTCCAAAAAATCAGAAATCAATTTCCCATGATTCCAATAATTCAGAATTTTGGCTTCTAAAAAAATTCAGAATCTGACTTATAATCTAATCCAACTAATCCATAATTTTTTATGATTTATTTAATATTTTAAATGAATAAAAAACTCAAATAAATATTAATAAATCCATAAAAAATAAAAAAAAGTGGAATTAGAGACTTCTCTTAAAGTCATGGGCTTGGATCAATTTAAGTTCAATGGACTTTATTTCTATTTGCACCTAAAAACCAAAAAAAATAGAATGATATGTAAATATAATAAAATGATTCACTAATTTTAATTAAAATTCAACTTAAATCTAAATTGAATTAAGAAATATAATTGTAAGCCTAAAAAGGGTTAGTGAACCGAAAATATTGTTAAATCGTAAAAACGACCAAAATACGCAAAGATGTACGTGTGATACATATTTTCGAAAAAAATGCAAAATCAAGTTAATTTGCAGATGATATGCAAAGCATACGCTTAAAAAGAATCTGGAGGGCAAATTTTGGGGTATGACACATGACATGTTGTGCTTTGTCCTTTTTGCAGTCAAGGATATCTGCAATAGGAATAATCTTATCCTTAGGTACCCACATCTTTTTGGGTCCTTTCTTTTTAGATTTTCTCAAGTTCTGATTGAACTTGGGTTTAACATTGTAAGCAATAGGAGGAACAGCATGATAATTTTTAATGTGAGTTTCATGATATTTTCTAGGTTGTGTCACATGCTTCTTAGTGTGTGTTATGTGAAAACTTTGAGCATGTGAAGTGTGCCTAATATCATGGGAGTGGCCATACTTGAACTGATCATACAATGGCTTGTATGTGAATTTCATTTCATCAACAGGTTCAAGTTTGTATGGGGTTTCACCCTCAAAACCAATGCCAACTCTTTTGTTTCCAGACACAACATATATCATAGAAGCTAGCTGACTTCTGCCAATACTTCTAGATAAGAACTTCCTGAAACTTAAATCATATTCTTTCAGAATATGGTTTAGACTGGGAGTGGATTTTTCTGAATCAGAAGGAGATCCAACATTATTGGATAGTTTTAAAAGTTTTTCTTTTAATTCAGAATTCTCCAACTCAAGCTTCTTTGTTTCAAATTCAAATAGCTTTTTCAGCTTTTTGTATTTGAGACTGATCTGAGACTTGAGTTCCAGAAGTTCAGTTAGACCGGAAACTAACTCATCTCTAGTAAGTTCAGAAAATACCTCTTCAGAATCTGATTCTGATGTAGATTCTGATCCGTCATCTTCTGTCGCCATCAGCGCACAGTTAGCCTGCTCATCTTCAGAGTCTGAATCATCTTCTGACTCATCCCAGGTTGCCATAAGACCTTTCTTCTTATGAAACTTCTTCTTGGGATTTTCCTTCTGAAGATTTGGACATTCATTCTTGAAGTGTCCAGGCTCATTGCATTCATAGCACATGACCTTCTTCTTGTCAAATCTTCTGTCATCAGAAGATTCTCCACGTTCAAATTTCTTTGAACTTCTAAAGCCTCTGAACTTCCTTTGCTTGGTCTTCCAGAGTTGATTTAGCCTTCTGGAGATCAAAGACAGTTCATCTTCTTCTTCAGATTCTGATTCTTCAGGATCTTCTTCTCTAGCCTGAAAAGCGTTAGTGCATTTCTTGATATTTGATTTTAATGCAATAGACTTACCTTTCTTTTGAGGCTCATTTGCGTCCAGCTCTATTTCATGACTTCTCAAGGCACTGATAAGCTCTTCCAGAGAAACTTCATTCAGATTCTTTGCAATCTTGAATGCAGTCACCATAGGACCCCATCTTCTGGGTAAGCTTCTGATGATCTTCTTTACGTGATCAGCCTTGGTGTATCCCTTGTCAAGAACTCTCAATCCAGCAGTAAGAGTTTGAAATCTTGAAAACATCTTTTCAATGTCTTCATCATCCTCCATCTTGAAGGCTTCATACTTCTGGATTAAAGCTAGAGCTTTAGTCTCCTTGACTTGAGCATTTCCTTCATGAGTCATTTTCAAGGACTCATATATGTCATAGGCCGTTTCCCTGTTAGATATCTTCTCATACTCAGCATGAGAGATAGCATTCAGCAAAACAGTTCTGCATTTATGATGATTCCTGAAAAGCTTCTTCTGATCATCATTCATTTCTTGCCTTGTCAGCTTTACGCCTCTGGCATTTACTGGATGTTTGTAACCATCCATCAGAAGATCCCATAGATCACCATCTAGACCAAGAAAGTAACTTTCCAGTTTATCTTTCCAGTATTCAAAGTTTTCACCATCAAATACCGGCGGTCTAGTATAACCATTGTTACCGTTGTATTGCTCAGCAGAGCCAGATGTAGATGCAGGTGTAGACTTTTCACTTTCATCAACCGTCTTTTACTGAAGCATTTTTCTCTTCCTGAATCTTTTCTAAACACGGTTAAGTGCTTGCACCTTAGAACCGGCGCTCTGATGCCAATTGAAGGATAGAAAAACACTTAGAAAGGGGGGGTTTGAATAAGTGTAGCTTTAAAAACTTGACAGATAAAAATAAATTGCACAGTTATTTTTATCCTGGTTCGTTGTTAACTAAACTACTCCAGTCCACCCCCGCAGAGATGATTTACCTCAACTGAGGATTTAATCCACTAATCGCACGGATTACAATGGTTTTCCACTTAGTCAGCAACTAAGTCTTCCAGAGTCTTCTGATCACACACTGATCACTCCAGGAACAACTGCTTAGATACCCTCTAAGACTTTTCTAGAGTCTACTGATCCACACGATCACTCTAGTTACAACCTGCTTAGATAACTTCTAAGACTTCCTAGAGTATTCTGATCCACACGATCACTCTAGTTCCTTACAACTTAATGTAATCAATTCTAAGAGTATTACAATTGCTTCTTAAAAGCGATAATCACAAACTGTGATATTTCTCTTAACGTTTAAGCTTAATCTCACTAATATATTACAACAGCAATGTAGTGAGCTTTGATGAAGATGAAGATTCTGAGTTTTGATTTGAACAGCGTTTCAGCAAGTTGATATTCACAGAATAGATGTAAAATTTCGTTAACCTTGCTTCTCATCAGAACTTCATATTTATAGGCGTTGGAGAAGATGACCGTTGAGTGCATTTAATGCTTTGCGTGTTCCGTACAGCATCGCATTTAATGTTATACGCTTTTGTCAACTACCTCGAGCCTTGTTCACGCTGTGTCTACTGACGTAGCCTAGAATAGCTTTTAACGTTCCTTTTGTCAGTCAGCGTAGCTTGCCACTTGTACTTTCTTCTGATCTGATGTTTGTGAATACAACGTTTGAATATCATCAGAGTCAAACAGCTTGGTGCATAGCATCTTCTGATCTTCTGACCTTGAAGTGCTTCTGAGCGTGATACCATCAGAACTTCAGTGCTTCTGTTCTCTTGTTCTTCTGATGCTTCCATAGACCCATGTTCTGATTCTGCTTCGACCATCTTCTGATGTCTTGCCAGACCATGTTCTGATGTTGCATGCTGAACCCTTTGAGACAAAGCTTCTGAGCGCTGAATTATGCGTACTCTTTATATATTTCCTGAAAAGGAAATTGCATTGGATTAGAGTACCATATTATCTTAAGCAAAATTCATATTATTGTTATCATCAAAACTAAGATAATTGATCAGAACAAATCTTGTTCTAACATATTTGTCATTTTATGCTTTGGTTGTATATTTTAATGTTTTCAGGTTCATATGGAGAAATCGGAGTAAATCAGTGCGAAACTCGGAGTTTTGAGGAAGTTCAGAAAACATGCTACAGGAGGCCTGACACGGGTGGCCGTGTTTTACAACACGGGCCGTGTCAGGAAGAGGGCGCAAGAAGAATGGAAAAACAGTGGTGCAACACGGGTGCCCGTGTTGCTCAACACGGCCCGTGTTGCTAAGCCTGGGACCAAAGAAGAAAAAGAAAAATGCCAGGGGACCAACACGGGTGCCCGTGTTGCTCAACACGGCCCGTGTTGGGTTTGACACTGATTTCAGTGATTTTTGTGATTTTGTTCAGTGGTTTGCCTGCGAGGGTGTTTTTGGGATTTCCAACCAACTTAAGTGAGTCTGCACTATTTAGGAGGGTTTTCAAGATGAATTAGGGATCTTTTTGCCACAAGAAGAATTGGAGGATTGAGAAAAGAAGCCTATGCAGTTGGAGAAAAACAGAGAACTCTCATGAGCGGAAGCCATTGAAGATCAAAGTTCATCATCTCTATCGTAATGTCTTAATTTGATATCTTTGTAATTTCTTTGGATGATATGAGTAGCTAAACCCCCCAATGCTAGGGGGTGTCCCTGATTAACATTTGTGATGATTTTGAATTCCGAATTTCAATAACATATTTCTCTTTCATGTTCAATTTAATGGTATAAGGTTTTTAATGCTTTCCTCGTCGGACCAACTAGATTGATTTATGACTGACAATTAGGATTGACCTCCATTGTTAGGGTTTTTATACCATTATACTATAGTAGATATCACCTAGGACTAGGGATACCCTATAGTAACCAGATTGTTCTTGATTATAATAATACTTGATTTGATCACTAATTTCGAAGGACTTTGGGATTAGGATTTCAATGTACAAAGGTTTGCCCACTAAGGACTTAGGAGCAAATACCCTTAAGAACCGGTAATTGATAAGTTGAATTTTGTTAATGAAACAAGGGTTCAGAATTGCTACATGTTAATGCACACACCTACCCTGGCATGTTACTCATATTTGGCCAAATCAACCTTTTTAAGTTTATTTGCAATTTAATTCGTAATCATAAAAACCAAAACCCCCAAGGCTTTTTGTTTAATTGAATTCCTACTAACTCTATAATATCACGCAGTCCTTGAGATCGATATTCGGGGAATTTTCCCTTTATTACTACAGAGGCAAAATAGTACACTTGCTATTTTACCGATCACCTTTCATCTTCATGAGTTTTTGGTTGCGGAGGTGAAAAGCAACCAGGTGTGGAATAGAAAATACCCTCCATAATAAAGGGTAATGGACCGTCGAGCCATGCGACGTTAAACGAAGCGCTTCGTGGGAGGCAACCCACACTTTTATTAACTACTTTGTCTTTTTGTTTATTTTATTTCAGGAAATAAAAGGGGCATTTCGGGTTGAAGCTATGGAGTGCATTACCCTCTATGAGTCACCTCTCTCGAGCTTGTTCTAAAACATTGAGGCCAATGTTTCGTTCAAGTTTGGGGGAGGTTTTACTCTTTGCATTTTAATTTATATTGCTGCTATAATATGTGTAAGACCTACAAAACATCCTTTTCCCAAATTTTGACTAAAATTTTTGTTTTGAAGTGTTTTTGATCTTAATGAGCGACCGGGAATAGTATATAGAGATGAAGGGAGGATTGTTTGAGGACAAGAAGTTCGGAATAATGTGACAATAAGAGGTTTGTTTAAGCACCCTTGGTTCCCTAAATGAAATACGAGTCTAACGTGTAGATTTGCACCATAGTACTTGTCTCCTGAGAAGTACTCCTCGAGTAGTTTATTGATACAGTCTGGCATAATTCAGATTCACGTGCATGATGACGGGTTGAGAAGAAAAAATATATATAAAAAGTTGGCACCAGATGATGAAAAGACGGTAAAAGGCAACCGGCTCGCTAAGTTGGGTAACCCTCGCCCGGTTATTCAGCCCAAAGGAGGTTGATCCCCAAACGTCGTCCAAAAGGACAATATATAACTGCAAAGTTTGAAAATTTCATCGGTGATAAAAAGGTAGCAAATGCTGCTTGTTTGGTGCCAGAAAAAGAAAATAAAAAGCCTTGATCTGTCTCATGCATGTGATGATTATTATAAGAAATACAGTGCCTTAATGTGATTGTCCGAATGAAAGAGGAAAAAAAATCGGAAAGAGACTTAAGTGAAAAGCATAGTTGGAGAGGTATCTAAAATGGGAGCTAAAGGTTAAAAGTGGTAGCAGAAACTCGTCGCGTCATGTGAATGTCGGACCAACTGTTTCTTGATCAATACAAACGGATATTTCACGTATGAACACCGGTGTGCCTTAAAGGTTATTAACTCTTGTAATGGTCGCTTGAGGTCAAGTAACGGTTTAAGTTTGGGGGAGTTTGATCAGTGGTTTTCACACGTATAATTACAGTTGTTTTTGGTTGTCTTTGAAGTATTTTATTTTATGTTTTATTTCATTATTCCGCATTTTATGCTTTAGTTGTGTGTTTAAGTGTTTGCAGACTCAGATGAATGAAGTGGAGAAAATCAGTGCGAAACGTGAAGAAACTGATGAAAAAGCACATGGCCTGGCTAGACGCGTCTCCACACGCGTGTGGAGCTTGTAAAAGTACATCTTGCTACTCAAACGCGTCCCCAGACGCGTGTGGAAGTGAAATATTGAGGTCTGCTGAGCAAACGCGTCCCCAAACGCGTCCCAGACCACCAGACGCGTGCCCAGACGCGTCCCAGACCACCAGACGCGTGCCCAAACGCGTCCCAGAAGACAGAATTGCAAAGAAAACTGCCCCTCTGCCCAAACGCGTCCCAAGACGCGTGTCGCCAGCACTAAACGCGTCCCCACACGCGTGTGCACGTGAAGATTTGGGCTTTCTTGCTGAAAAGCCCAGTCAGACAGAAATAAAAGGACCAGAATGCGTTTGGACAAGGGTTGGACAGTTTTGGGTGCGAAAATACACTGTGAAAGGCTGGAGAACTCAGATTTGATGCAAGAATTGAAGAATTCTATGAGCTTTCGCCATTGAAGATTGGATTTCCTTCATTTATCTGTAATGTCTACAATTAACACTATATTTTCTGTTTTTATTATGAGTAGCTAAACCCCCAAATGCTAGGGGGGTGACCCTGATTTTGATCTGTAAGGAATAAATTTATATTTTTGCAATGATAATTTGGTTTGTTCTATATTGATTTGTTCTCTTGCTGTTATAATGCTTTTTCTGTCGGACAAACGGAAATTGATTTTGTGTGATACAATTAAGCCGGACCAGCTGTTGTTCATGATCTGTCTGAGAACATATTTTAGTAGATATTACCTAGGACTAGGAATACCCTTTAATAATCAGAATATTCTTGATATTGGAAAGCTTAATGTCAGCCGTGATTTCTATGGACATAGTGATTAGGTTGAGGGATTAAAGAATTATTACCTGAGGACTTGGGAATAATAAACCTTAAGAACTGATAATCAATTAGGCAAACCATTGTTGCAAGATATAGTTATATTTGTTGCATGATCAAATCATTCACCATCCCTAGCATTCTACTCATCTCTGTTCATCGTTCTATTATTCTGTATATTTACTTTATTTGCAAAACCAACCAAAACCCCTTTTGAACTTTTGTTTAATTGAAATACTGATAAAACTCTGTATCGTCAAGCAGTCCTTGAGATTCGACATTCGGGGAATTTCCCCTTTATTACTACAGAGGCAAAATAGTACACTTGCTATTTTCCTATCACCTACCCAGATCACTTGCGAAAATGGTAAGAACTAGGTAAGGTACCAATACCTCAATAAAGGATAAGAAAAGTATTGAGAAAGTCAAGAAAACTTCCTTAGAGGATAATTCTGTTGTGAAAATGCATGGTGTGAAGATGAAATGAATGGTTATTAGATGGAAAGTTGATGGTCTAGCCAGAGGTCATCCCACCATTGAACCACCGAATGAGGTTCATAAAAAGAAGTTGAAAAATATTGGTGATTGTGGTTTTCACGTTCTTTTAACAATGTCTTACCTAATTTGAAAAGGAAGAGATGGTGTTCCTACTACTCCAAAAAACTTCAAGGAATTCATCAATGCTCAAGTGAATGTCACAACTCAACCTTCAAAGGAGGTTCCTGAGATTGCTCCTCTACAAGTCATCTTTCCTGAGACTGTAAAAGGTAACCATTCAAATCTTCCAATCCATCTAATGTAAATGTTTATGCTAGTATGCCAATTACTAAAGCTGCATCTTTAACTTTGTGTAAAATAGTAGTTATCTTGGTAGGGAGTGAGAGAAGTCCATTGTATACCGAAACACAGCAAGAGAGGAAAATACATGAAGATTGAGGGTGGAAGCACTGCCCAAGGATTTTATAATGTATGCTTTTCAATGTCTTTCTTTTATGACTTAATTTTAAAGTTACGATGAGTATGTGTAGCTAATTTCTCTTATTTTGGGGGTTAGAAGTAGTTCTCCTAATGCTCATGTACTTATTAGGATCATGGTATTCTATGTAATTCTTATTATTCTTTGATATTGATGAATTCTTTGTTCTTAACGCTTGTTTTGGATTAACTACCTAAACCATGTTTTCAAGGCATGACTTGATATTCAAAAGGTACTGGTCATTACTAGATGTAATATATTCATCTATTGGATATGCTAAATTCTAGAATTAGATTTAGGTTTAGTACCCGTGTGAACTGTCAAATTTTAATGTCATCGTATTGGTTAATAGGCTGAGATATCGTCTATTAGGTAATATGATTGATCTCACGTCGTTAAATGAGACATGAGTTGCAATGAGAGCAATGTATGGTAATATTAATAGCTTATTAGAATTACATGTTACTAATCAATGATATTACATGAGAATAGGTTGATGAAATCTAACTCCAAAAAGTTTACGATAAGTTGGTTGCGTATCAATTCTTAGGGAGTGTGAGATCTATCATATAGGAGATTCATTTGTTGTTAATGTTTGTGAAGCTTTTGAGTTGAAGATCAAGATTGGTATTGTGCAGTGTTGCCAGGATTGACAGTCAAGCAGGAGAAAAAAAAGGATTTCTTCTCCATTAAAGACTTTGGTAGAAATGAATAAAGGTTGTTGTGAAACAAAGTTGCGAGTTTCAGGTCCTTTTAGATAGGTGAAGAGCTTGGGGAAACTTGTAGGATCGAGTAAAAATTGATGTGGAATGGATGCTTGGAACGAATCTTAGATATAAGTAAGAGGACAATCAAGACTAAATGATGGTCTTAGAGATTTCAGCTGCATGAGTTATGTACAATAGAAGAAGAAGATTCAAATTGAAGTTGCTAATTTTGCTTTTAATTTCAACATTTGATCCCTTGATTGTATAAAACACATGTTGTAAAAAATGTCAAAACAATGAAAGACTATGAAGTTTCAATGGTTTGCCAATGGAAACTAAATTAGGTGCAAAACAATGACGAACACGTTGGACCAGTATAAATATTGATGCAATATTCTCTTTCCCTATCCCCTTTAAATTGTCTGTGTATTTGCATGTTTAGGTTTTACTACTTTCTTAGAAAGGGCATATTGCTAAGAATCTGTTTATAGTTATTTGTTGTATAAGTTTTGGTTTAATATTGATTTAGTTATCTGGATTATCTTTCTTGCGATTAAATTTGTGTGTAAACGGTAATATTAGATTGATTTGTTTATTAATAAAAATTTGATTTAAACTCCTTGTTCAAATTGAACTTTGTATTGATTAAGTCATTGATTGGCCAAAATTTTCACTATCCATATTTTATTACATCGTCTAAATATCTGGTAATTCATGATATCAATTCAATGCGTACACTATTAGATTTCGTGTGTATTTGGATTGGTAGTGGACATAATTGATTTTGACAAAATTGAGTTTGGTAGAATTGACTTTAACAAAATTGAGTTTAACATAATTGATTTATATTTGAATACAATAATATAAAAGTAAGTTGAACAAAAAATTTCAGTGTCACAATCATGTTGAAACTCAAAAGGTACAAATTCTTTCTTCTAGTAGAACCAATTCAACTTTAGAAGAACCAAACATCTTAAAATCACTCAAGAATTAATTTTTCACCCTCTAGAATTGCTTTTGGCTTTTTCAAAAACCAAATCAAATATATTACTCAATTTTCTTAAAAATTCTTATTTTTGTGAAAATTGTTTTAAAACCAATTTTTAAGAAAAAGTCTATTCATCCTCTTTTAGACCTTTCTCGCCTATATTCTCCTCCATTAAAAACAAAAAGTTATGCGACCATTAAGGATAACCAAACTTCTGTTTGTCTTAAGCTTTTGCTAGGGTGAAAGAAACAGCCAATCATAATCGAGTTTACATGCAAATAAACTTGTTCTGGTCTCAGCAGCAACTTTGAGACCATTAAGGATAACCAAACTTCTGTTTGTCTTAAGCTTTTGCGAGGGTGAAAGAAAGAGCCAATCATAATCGAGTTTACATGCAAATAAACTTGTTCTGGTCTCAGCAGCAACTTTGAGTGCTAAAGTTATACAAGAGTTTTATGTACAACAAAACACAATGATTCTTTTATTGTGTGCATGGCCTATCATACAAGAATAATAAAACCACAACAAAACCTTCAAAATCAAAGACCTATTAAGGTATAGGGGCCCCTTTGTTTTGGCTTTTTTTTAAAATGATTTTTATAGTGTTATTAAATTTTGTGAAAAAAATTTTTACAAAGAAACTTTTTATAAAAGCTTCAAATGGAAATTTTGTTTGAATAGTTATTCTTAAAATGTGATTTTAGATATTTCATCTATTTATGGGGAAAAAATTTGGATACCAAAATTTCAAAAAATCACTTAGTTTTGAAGCTATTTCAAATAGATTTTCATAATCATTTTTGAAATACAACTTTTTGAAAAAATTATGATTTTGACTAAGTTTTGGTCTTCAATTATGTATGTTTATGTTATAGGATGTCAAATTAAGTGTTTTATTTTAGAAAAAACGAATATAAAAAAACTTGTAATATTTTAAAAAACGGTTTTAGAAAATCTATTTTCAAAAATACAAAGAAAAAATCCATTTTTTTAAAGTTGAAACAAACTGGCCCATAGCCATGTATGTACCATATGAATTATTAGATATGAGACTCAATTTCGAAAGGTCAATCAGCAACACAAATTAAAATCAAAATACTAGTTATGTCATAGATTTTTGCGTGTTTCAATCACAGCAGTCTACTAATTCAAACAATCACAAGATTAAAATGCGGAACAAGAAGCTCTGACATTATACATCAGGAAGCAAATCAAATAACAAAAACTATCATTAGGAATCGGAATTTCTTTCCTCATCTGACTAACTTTTGTTGACTTTGTTCATAGCAGATTCAAAGACGCTCTCAAGCTCCTTCAAACAATCCACAAACATAAACGTATCCTCCTGGTTGTTATCATCAATCATACTTTCTCCCTTTATCATTGCAGAATTAATCTTCACTTTGTCAACAGGGTTGAGCTTGGAACTTACACAATCATCCTTCATTACTTTCCTTACAGTGTAGAGATAATATTCCAAAGCATTTCTTGCTTCAACTTTCTCTTTGAACTTCATGTCTTGCGCCTTGAAATTCTCGGCCTCTTGGATCATTCTCTCAATCTCTTCTCTTGATAGCCTACCATTTTCATTCGTTATAGTGATACCATTTCTATAACAGCTGGTTTCTTCCTCTGCCGATACGTTTAATATACCATCTGCATCTATAGTAAAGCATACTTTGAGAGGAAGCCCCCTAGGAGCAAGTGGAACTTTGAGATCGAACAAACCAAGCAAGTTGTTCTCGGTTGCAATAACTCTTTCACCCTCATAAACCTTAATTGGGACTGAAGATTGGTTATCTAAAGCTGTTAGATAACCTTGTGTCTTCTTGAATGGTACAGAAGTATTCCTAGGAATCACCACACTCATAATATTTCCGTATGTTGAGATACCAAGTGACAACGGCGTAACATCACGCAGCACCAAGATTGGAACATTTTTAAAGCCTTCACTCAACAAAGCAGCCTGTACAGCTGCTCCATAAGCAACAGCCTCATCAGGGTTGATGCTCTTGCATAATTCCTTCCCCTTGAAAAAGTCCTGCAATAATTGCTTCACTTTGGGAATCCTAGAAGACCCACCAACAAGGACAACATCATCTATACTACTCTTCTCCATCTTAGCATCAGCAAGACAACTATTAACACTGTGTATACATTTTTCAAAGAGGTCCATATTCAATTCCTCAAACTTGGCCCTAGTGATTGACGAAGCAAAGTCAATACCTTGATGTATAACATCTAGGTCGATTGTGGTCTCAAGGTCGTAAGAAAGTGTCCTTTTCGCCCTCTCACAAGCGGTTCTCAACCTCCTCAAAGCTTTTGGGTTTCCACTAATATCCTCTTTGTTCTTCCTCTTGAACTCCTTCACAAAGTGATTCACCATTCTGTTATCAAAGTCTTCACCTCCTAAATGAGTGTCTCCGGCAGTGGCCTTGACTTCAAAGTCCTTATTCTTAATTGTGAGAATCGACACATCAAAAGTTCCACCGCCAAGGTCAAAGATAAGAACATTTCTTTGATCAACACAGTTAACTCTCTTTTGAAGGCCATATGCAAGAGCTGCTGCAGTTGGTTCATTGATTATCCGAATTACATTGAGACCAGCAATATGACCTGCGTCTTTAGTGGCCCTACGTTGTGAATCATTAAAATAAGCAGGTACAGTAATCACTGCATTCTTAACAGGTGACTCTAAAAATGCCTCTGCAATCTCTCGCATCTGCATGAGAATCACAGCTGATATTTCTTCAGCAACAAATTGTTTCTCCTCCCCCTTGTAGGTCACAAGGATCATAGGTTTATCACTAGCACCTTGAATAACCTTAAATGGCCACAACAATAGATCATTCTGAACAATGGAGTCACTATATTTCCTTCCAATTAACCTCTTTGCATCTGCAAAACATTCATGGCAAGTTTACTTCCTATATTTCCTATTTTCATTTACATATCAACTAATAGTAATAAACATAACAGAAAACAGAAAAAACAGTATAGTAATATTATAGCTAAAAAGTAAACAATGGTGAACAAGAAAAATAAACGGATTACCAAAGACAGTGTTGGTTGGGTTAGAGGAAGCTTGATTTTTGGCAGCATCGCCAATCAACCTTTGTTTATTAGTGAAAGCTACACAAGAAGGTGTTGTTTTGTTTCCTTGATCATTGTGTATGATTTCAACACGATCGTTTTGTTCGTGCCACACTCCAACACATGAGTACGTCGTGCCAAGGTCAATTCCAATAGCAGCTCCCTCATATTTTTTTGCCATTATGTTTCAACTTCGAGTGAATGAAACCGTTTGTGGAGAAGATTTGAATTGACTTCAATCTTTGGAAGATAGAGTCTGTATAGTAGTATAAAAAGTATTCAAATCAAAACATTAGTACATCAGATCATGGTTCTCACTGATATGATCATTTAAGCAAAAAACTAGATCATCAAAGCCAAACATCAGTTCATGAATTGATGTTTGGCTTTGATGATCTAGTTTTGATCATCAAAGCCAAATCATACTAATATACACAATACAAATACTAAATTAATATCTTACATCAACCAGACATTGAAATTCCCAATAGAAGAATGCTCCTATAAAATAGGTTCGAATATACTATAACAGAAAAATTCTTTGCATAATCCCATCATTTGGTTAGCTTCCAAACAATTTCACTTTAAGTCTCTATCACCAATTTGCACTCTTTCCTACCATTCCTATCCTGCTGCCCCAAAAACAATTGTGACATGGATTATCTACCTTAAATTGTTGGCAGCATCTTCTTGATAGAAACTGGTATTGTGATTGTTTACTTAGGACAATATACTAGAGAATTGGTACTGCAATCATAGATATTAGGGTTATGATGAACATGTGAGTATAGGATAAGCATGGAAACTCTAGAATACAGGAACAAAGCCTGTGGATGTAACTTCCAGCAAGGCAGTTATTGAATTGATATAAAATACAAACTGTTTACAACCTCTATGAATTAGAGAGCCTAGTCTCTCCCAAACCAACCAACATATAAAATACTAGATGCCCTCCCTTTTCCCTTTCACCCTATATTTATAATTCTAACTACCTAAGCAGTTACAAAGAAGTTACATAACCGTTACTAACAGTTACTAGTTTCTGCACACAACATTCAATAATAGAAAAATACACAAAATTAAAGAGACCATCATACTCAATAGTTAAGGAAGTTCAAGTTTATGGCAATAAAAGAACTAAACAAAAAACAGAAAGAAACACGGAACAATTGTTTTGTGAGCAAGAACATAACAAAATGAAGAACACAACATTACTCTTAAAAGGAATCAGATTGAAATTTACCCTAATATTTACATAAATGTAAGTTTTTTTTTTTGATAACACATGTAATAGTGTCATTTACATTCTATTTGGTTTTAGGAATGGAAAAAAAAAAAGAAACCAGAGGAAGTTATTCAACATTTGTGGCTAAGTGTTGAAAAAAATTGTTACCTGGTTGAAAAATAGTAAGAGGTGTAGTAAGAGTGAAAGGAAGAATAACGTTTACCTTGGTTGAAATGTGAAAGAAAAACAAAATCTTTCCTTTGATTTCACCTCGCTCAAACGTGTTGAAGAAGTTCTATGTAGTACTATTTGATTTTTTTTTTATATAATTTAAATAACTTTTGTATAATTTATTTTTTAATAAACAATGTTAATAAGGGATTAAAGTATGTTCTAATTTAGATAAATAATTTAATAAATTAAATATTAATATATTTTATGAGATTTTTTATTAAGAGAAAAGAAATAACGCAATGTAAAATATTTTTACATTATAAATAACTCACTTTTATGTATCCAATTAAACAATACAATTTTTTTATTTGAAAAACAATTTTAATGGCAGAATAGTTTTTTTATTGATAATTTTTTTAATTAAGTTTTTTTATGATTATATTTTTATAATTATATTTTGAACATTATGTAAGACAAGTTTTATTTTCAAATTTATTTTTTATTTGAGAATTATTTAATAAAAATTTTAAAATAATAATTTTGGGCCTACTGTTTAATGATCTCAAAGTCTTTCCACACCAGCCCACATGTATTTTAGATTGGAAATTTTTTTATTGACCCCTATCTTCTTGGTTATCCTTGGTGAAAACCCTTAAATGCTCCTGTACTTTAAAAATGCATTTCTGAAGTACAAAAAAATGTGTTTTCAGAGATGCATCTCCGAAAACGTTTTTTTTTTTCAAATTTTTTTAATTTCGGAAATGCATATCCGAAAACACCATTTCAGAAGTGCATTTCCGAAATACTGCGCGTTTTACAGTTTAAAGAAAACAGTCCCCCACCACCAAAATCATTTAACCTAGACCAATTTCAAACTCAACCTCTCTGAGATTTTCTGCAAACCAACTTCCAAGGCTTCATCAAAGGCTCCATCTACTTGTTCTACTACATTCAAAAGCATCTCAATCACCTTCAATTTGTAAGTTTCTAAAACTTTAGATCTATGATTGAAATGCATGTTAGGGTTGTTAGAAATTAGAAAAATGATATTGGGGTAGGTTGTTAGTAGTCTTTAGGGTTGTTTAGAAGCATAAAAACTTATTTTGAAGTGTTTTGGGGTCTGTCATGCCATTAATCTCCTGCCGATATGCTAGCGGATAGAGATGCTTGGGCGGGACGCGTTGGAGCGAGGTATCATTGATCAGGGCGGTCCAGAGGTAGTCGCCGTGGTGGAGAGGATGGTCGGTGATGCGGGCCGTGCAGCGGCATATAGGAGGCCGAGGAGGTCCCAGGGAGAGAGGGTTAGGCATACACAGTAGGGGTTCCGGATTATTTTTCTTGTATTTGACTTGTATTTCGCACACTATTACTATTTTATTCGGCTTGTATATATTATTCAGATTGTATTTATTATATTAGTATTTTATGTTGATATGTCGTTTATTTTATTCGGCATTTTCGTTTAATTAAAAATACAGGATTGTTAAGAAAAACATAAAAAAAAACACAATTTCTGCATAATTCAAAAGTGCATTTCCGAAAACCCCAAAAAATGTGAAAAAGGTGTTTTTGAAAGTGCATATCCGAAAACACCCCGCATTTGGCGTTTTCGGAAGTGCATTTCCGAAGTTTGGAAAAATCTAAAAAAAATATTCCGGAGATACATCTCCGAAGTAGGGGCAACTTGGGAATTTCGCTAGGGTCAATAAAGAAATTCTCTTTAGATTTTGAGTTCCCCATTTTATGGGGCTTTTGGTTGGTGTTATGAATAAACTCAAATCTTCAAAAACTCTCATACCCAAAACCTTTTTATCCTTTTAACTTAATTCTTCCTATTTTCCAAAGCCCCCCACTCCAAACTCACAAACATAGTTGTAGCAACCTGCCCTAAAAATTAAAGATTTAGAGTCGCCACCTATTCTGAAGGGCGAATAGGAAACCCTACGCAGTTAAGAGATCGAGGTAAGATTATTATAATCAGGTCGAGGGAAGGTGTTAGGCACCCTCAACCCGTTCCTAAGGTTTGTATCTAAGGTTAAGGCTTATGGCTAAAATATTTAGGATAATAGCTAAAGAAGTGAAAAAGGCAAAATTGAGATTTTAAGTGAATTGAGATTTTAGGGAGGGGTGAAGGATAGAAAAACACTTAGAAAGGGGGGGGGGGGTTGAATAAGTGTAGTTTCAAAAACTCGTAAGATAAAAATAATTTGCACAAGTATTTTTATCCTGGTTCGTTGTTAACCTAACTACTCCAGTCCACCCTATACAAGGTGATTTACCTCAACTGAGGATTTAATCCACTAATCACACGAGATTACAATGGTTTTCCACTTAGACAACTTCTAAGTCTTCTAGAGTCTTCTGATCACAACTTGATCACTCTAGGAAGAACTGCTTAGAGACCTTCTAAGACTTCTCTAGAGTATACTGATCATAACCCGATCACTCTAGTCCTTTACAATTTAATGTAAACAAATTCTAAGAGTATTACAATTGCTTCTTAAAAGCGATAATCACAAACTGTGATATTTCTCTTACAGATTTAAGCTTAGACTCACTAAAGTATTACAACAGTAATGTAGTGAGCTTTGATGAAGATGAAGTTTCTGAGCTTTTAGTTGAACAACATTTCAGCAAGTTAATATTCACA
Organism: Vicia villosa; assembly: GCF_029867415.1. Classification (NCBI taxonomy): domain Eukaryota; kingdom Viridiplantae; phylum Streptophyta; class Magnoliopsida; order Fabales; family Fabaceae; genus Vicia; species Vicia villosa. Next base: position 434,281 of record NW_026705286.1, on the reverse strand, counting down.
GAAATTGTCAAGAATTGGTAACCTTGCTTCTCATCAGAACTTCATTTATATAGGCGTTTGAGAAGATGACCGTTGGGAGCATTTAATGCTTTGCGTATTCCGTACAGTATTGCATTTAATGTTTCACTGTTTTGTCAACTACCTCGAGCCTTGCTTTTGCTGTGACTACTGACATTGCCTTTAATAGCTTCTAACGTTCCTTTTGTCAGTCAGCGTAGCCTGCCATCTAGTACTTGATTCTGATTTGTTCTTTGTAAATACTACGTTGAATATTATCAGAGTACAAACAGCTTGGTGCAGAACATCTTCTGATCTTCTAATCTTGATATGCTTCTGAGCGTGATTCCATGACTTCAGTGCTTCTGCTTCTGAACTCAAGTTCTTCTGATGCTTCTAATAGACCATGTTCTGATTCTGCTTGACCATCTTCTGATGTCTTGCCAGACCATGTGCTGAAGTTGCATACTGAACCTTCTGAGTCAAAGCTTCTTAGCGCTGATTTGTGCATACTCTTTATATATTTCCTGAAAAGGAAATTGCATAGGATTAGAGTACCACATTATCTTGAGCAAAATTCATATACATTGTTATCATCAAAACTAAGATTATTGATCAGAACAATTCTTGTTCTAACAATCTCCCCCTTTTTGATGATGACAAAAACATATATAAATGATATGAATTTGCAATCAGAATAACAGACGGCAAAAGACAATTACACAGTTATAGCATAAGCATATAAACATAATGTGAATGTGTCTCCCCCTGAGATTAACAATCTCCCCCTAAGATGAATAATCTCCCCCTGAAATTAATACTAGAAGAATTTTATAAATAAAAGACTTCCCTGAGTATTTCAGTAGAGACGTTCACATATGCTTGAACTTCAGAACATTCACTGCTTCTGATTTCTGCTTCCATAGGACAACTTCAGAGCATTGAATTTCTTTAGATCCTCAGAACATTCACAGCTTCTGATTTCTGCTTCCATAGGACAGCTTCAGAGCATTGAATTTCTTTAGATCCTCAGAACATTCACAGCTTCTGATTTCTGCTTCCATAGGACAGCTTCAGAGCATTGAATTTCTTTAGATCCTCAGAACATTCACAGCTTCTGATTCCTGCTTCCATCGGACAGCTTCAGAACTTGAATTTCTTTGATCCTCAGAACATTCACAGCTTCTGATTTCTGCTTCCATCGGACAGCTTCAGAGCTTGAATTTCTTCTTACATCACTTCATGCTAGATTGTATCAGAACATTGTTGAATGTACCAGAGCATCATCAGAGCATCTCTACATCCTGAAATGTTACAGAACAAAACTAAACGACAAAAGTCAGCATGAATGAATCAGAACATAAAATATGTCTCAGAACACATAATATGTATCAGAGCCATATAAGCCATATAGAATGTATCAGAACATATTCTATCATCAGAATATCTGAACATTCTTCCTTCTTGCTTCTGATTCTGAAGCTTCATAGCACTCAGCTTGCTTCAGTTTCCATGAGCATATTCCTTTTACAGAATTTGCGATTCCTCATGATTTTGCTTCTAATGTTGAGCTTTCAATCCTGCAAAACAACTTAGAAACATATGAAGCTTGCAGCTTCTGTTAGAAATGTGGGGGCTTTCTTCCCGGCAACTGCTAATATAAATCAAATCATTTATCACTATTTCTCCCCCTTTTTGTCATAACATCAAAAAAGATGTAAAAGATTCAGATGTAAGCATTCGACAAAGGAAAGAAAAACAAATAATCATTGATAAAACAAGCAGAAGTACAAGAGTTATGCAGAATAAGCTTTTCATTGATTAACCAAACAGAGTTACAGAAGATATATGCTGATACACAAGTGCAACAAGCAAAGAAAACTACAAGGACACAAAGACTACAACCCTAGCCTAGTCCTAATCTAAGCCAGTATATCATGAATCCCAGTGTTGTTCTTGCTCTTGCTTGGTCATCAAATCTTGAAACTCTGCATGCCTGAGCAGCTCCCAGAGAAAGAAGTAAATGAATACAAAGGAGGAACTGAGAACAGTTCACCAGGAGAGAGCGTATTCTCAGATGGGCTTTCCCTTAACATAGAAGTTAAGTCCTTATGGAACCTAACTTCATCCAATATCTCAAGAAAGTCTTCTTCCTTTGGACAAATGTTGATAACAGCATCAAAGAAGAGATCTGACTTGAGAAAAACTTGGAATGCCATCCCGAGATATGTTTCTCATCCTGTAACCGATTAACCCTTCCATTCGTTCTATTCAAATAGATCAGCCACTTTTGAGACTTAGTTTCTTCAACTGGTTTAAAGTTTTGATGAAGGGAACTAGGCGAAGGATTCATGATGAACGCTAGATCGATGAAGAATGAACTAGGGTTTACGCAAAAGATATTCATAGAAAAGTGAGAGAAAGAGAGAGAGCGCAAAGATTGATTGAAGAATGCAAAGAAATAGAGAAATAAATAGAGGAAATGTGGGGAAGGAAACGTTCTAGGGAAGGGAAATGTTTGACGGATATAAAAACGAAAAAGAAAATAAAAGAAATGATGAATGGCATTTAATGTTACGTGACAAGAGGAGAGAGAAATTATGACAAATGAAGTGATAGAACAGTTACCTAGGAAAGGCGCCTCCTCAACTGCACGCATGTTTGTCCAAATAGGGTAGACACGTGTTACTATCTGGAAAGCTAGATACAGCTGTTTTACTTTAAAAGATATTCTGAATCAACTTAGACAATGAAACGTTAGTAATAAACGAGTCACTACTTCTAATTGATTTAAAAACAGAACCTCTTATAAAAGATTAATCCATTCTCATTTCAGAAGATAGCCATACATAAGATTTTCTCATCTTCTCATTTTGGGCAAAGATCCATATTGATATTCTTCAGAATTAATGTAAACCTATCTTCAGCCAGGGGTTTTGTAAAGATATCATCCCACTGATGGTCTGTATCCACAAAGTTTAAAGATAAGACACCCTTCTGAACATAGTCCCTTATGAAATGATGTTTAATCTCTATATGTTTAGCTTTTGAATGCAATATAGGATTCTTAGATAAACAAATAGCAGAAGTATTATCACAGAAGATAGGAATGTTACTCTCAAATATTTGATAATCTTCTAACTGACTTTTCATCCAGAGCATTTGTGTGCTACAACTAGCAGCAACAACATATTCTGCTTCTGTTGTTGAAAGAGCAATGGTTGCTTGCTTCTTGCTGTACCAGGAGATTAGGTGACTTCCAAGAAATTGACAACTTCCAGAAGTACTCTTCCTTTCAATTCTATCTCCAGCATAGTCAGCATCACAGAATCCTACTAAGTTGTATTCTTCAGATATTCTGTAGACTAAACCAACATTAGTAGTACCTTTCAAATACCTTAGAATTCTCTTAACAGCAGTTAAGTGAGATTCTCTAGGATCTGATTGGAATCTAGCACACAAACAAACACTGAACAGAATGTCAGGTCTAGAAGCAGTTAAATATAGAAGAGATCCAATCATACCTCTGTACAACTTCTGATCTACCTTCTTACTTACCTCATCCTTACCTAGTATGCATGTTGGATGCATAAGAGTTTTGGCTTCTTTGCAGTCAGAAAGATTAAACTTCTTCAGAAGTTCTTTCACATACTTGGTTTGATGAACATACGTTCCTTCTGATGTTTGATTGATTTGAATCCCAAGGAAATACTTGAGTTCACCCATCATGCTCATCTCAAACTCAGCCTGCATAGACTCAGCAAACTCCTTTCCAAGTGTAGCATTAGATGTTCCAAAAATAATATCATCAACATATATTTGACAAATTAAAATATCCTTTTTAAATGTTTTACAGAAGAGAGTAGTGTCCACTTTTCGTCTAGTGAAACCATTTTCCAGAAGGAAAGAGCTCAAACGTTCATACCAAGCTCTAGGAGCTTGTTTCAATCCGTATAATGATTTCTTTAATTTGAAAACATGATTTGGAGACATGGAGTCTTCAAAACCAGGAGGTTGATGGACATAAACTTCTTCATCTATGTAACCATTTAAGAAGGCACTCTTAACATCCATCTGACAAAGAGTGATGTTGTGTTGAGTGGCAAAAGAAATTAATAGACGAATAGATTCTAACCTGGCCACTGGTGCAAAGGTTTCTGTATAGTCAATCCCTTCTTGGTGACTATAACCCTGAGCCACCAGTCTGGCTTTGTTTCTTACCACTTCACCTTTCTCACTCAGCTTGTTTCTGAAAACCCATTTTGTTCCTATAATATTGAATCCTTTAGGTCTTGGAACAAGATCCCAAACATCATTCCTTGAAAACTGATTTAACTCTTCTTGCATGGCAATTATCCAGTCTGTATCTTCTAGAGCTTGATCAACAGAAGTTTGCTCGATCAGAGAAACCAGACCTAATTGACATTCAACATTGTTCTTGAGGAATGCTCTTGTTCTGATAGGATCATCTTTCTTTCCAATAATGACATCTTCTGAGTGAGCAGATGTGAGTCTAGATGATCTTCTGATAGTTGGTTCTTCAGAAATTCTCAGATTTTCCAAGGATGCAGCAATTTGATCTTCTGATTCTTTGCTTCTTTGGTTTTCAGCTTCTGAAACTTTTCTTCTTGGTTCTTCAACTTCTGAGATATCAATATCAATATCTGCAAAATTCTCAAACTGATTTGGCTTTTCAAGACCAAGCTTATCATCAAACCTGATATTGATTGATTCTTCTACAATCAATGTTTCAGTATTGTATACTCTGTAGCCTTTAGAGCGTTCAGAATATCCAAGAAGGAAACATTTTTGTGCCTTATAATCAAACTTACCAAGATGATCTTTAGTGTTCAGAATAAAACAAACACATCCAAAAGGATGAAAATATGAAATGTTGGGCTTTCTGTTCTTCCACAATTCATAAGGAGTCTTATTTAGAATAGGTCTTATAGAGATTCTATTCTGAATATAACATGCAGTGTTTATTGCTTCTGCCCAGAAGTGCTTAGCCATATTGGTTTCGTTGATCATGGTTCTGGCCATTTCTTGTAGAGTCCTATTCTTTCGTTCTACAACTCCATTTTGTTGTGGAGTTCTAGGACAAGAGAAATCATGGGCAATACCATTTTCTTTGAAGAACTCCTCAAAGAATTTGTTCTCAAATTCACCACCATGATCACTTCTGACCTTTATGATTTTACACTCCTTCTCAGTTTGGGTCTGAGTGCAGAATTCAAAGAACACTGAATGAGACTCATCCTTGTGTTTCAAGAACTTTACCCATGTCCAGCGGCTATAATCATCAACGATGACTAATCCATATTTCTTCCCTTTGACAGATGCTGTTTTGACAGGGCCAAACAGATCAATGTGCAAAAGTTCTAACGGCCTTGAGGAAGAGACAACATTCTTAGACTTGAATGCAGGTTTGGAGAACTTGCCCTTCTGACATGCTTCACAAAGAGCATCTGATTTGTATTTCAGATAAGGGAGTCCTCTGACAAGATTTAGTTTGTTAATCTGAGAAATCTTTCTCAAACTAGCATGTCCTAATCTCCTGTGCCAGACCCACTGCTCTTCAGAAACAGACATAAGACAAGTCACCTTCTGATTCTTAAGATCCTGAAGATCTGTCTTATAAATGTTGTTCTTTCTCTTGCCTGTAAATAGGATTGAGCCATCCTTCTGACTTACAGCCTTGCAAGACTTTTGATTAAAGATTATGTCATAACCATTGTCACTTAATTGACTTATGGACAATAAGTTATGAGCTAATCCATCTACTAGAAGAACATTAGAAATAGAAGGAGAGTTACCAGACTTTATAGTTCCTGAGCCAGTAATTTTGCCCTTCTGATCTCCTCCAAACTTCACTTCTCCAGGAGATTTAAGCACCAGGTCTTGGAACATAGACCTTCTTCCTGTCATGTGTCGCGAGCACCCAGAGTCCAGGTACCATGACATGTTGTGCTTTTCCTTCTTTGCAGCCAAGGATATCTGCAATAGGAATAATCTTTTCCTTAGGTACCCACATCTTCTTGGGTCCTTTCTTGTTAGTTTTCCTCAAGTTCTGATTGAACTTGGGTTTAGCATTATAGGAAATAGGAGGAACAGAATGATAGTTTATGTTCTGAGTTCCATGATATTTCTTAGGTTTTGTCACATGCTTCTTGGTGTGTGTTATGTGAAAGCTTTGAGCATGTGATGTGTGCCTAATATCATGGGAGTGGCCAAATTTAAATTGGTTATACAGAGGCTTGTATGATATTTTCATATCATCCACATATTCGAGCTTGTATGGGATTTCACCCTCATAACCAATGCCAGCTCTTTTGTTTCCTGACACAGCATATATCATAAAAGCAAGTTGACTTCTGCCAATACTTCTAGACAAAAACTTTCTGAAACTTAAGTCATATTCTTTCAGAATATTATTCAGACTTGGAGTAGATTTTTCAGAGACAGAAGGAGATCCAGTATTTTTGGATAAATTTAAAACTTTTTCCTTCAGTTCAGAATTCTCCACTTCAAGCTTCTTAGTTTCAAATTCAAATAGCTTTTTCAGCTTCTTGTATTTGATACTAATCTGAGACTTGAGTTCCAGAAGTTCTGTTAGATTGGAAACTAACTCTTCTCTAGATAGTTCAGAAAATACCTCTTCAGAATCTGATTCTGATGTAGATTCTGATCCGTCATCCATTGTGGCCATTAGTGCCAGATTTGCCTGCTCATCTTCAGAGTCTGATTCTGATTCTGAATCATCCCATGTTGCCATAAGACCTTTCTTCTTATGAAATTTCTTCTTGGGATTTTCCTTCTGAAGTTTTGGGCACTCACTTTTGAAGTGTCCTGGCTCATTGCATTCATAGCACACGACCTTTTTCTTGTCATTTCTTCTGCCTCCAGAAGATTCTCCTCTTTCAGGCTTCTTTGAGCTTTTGAAGCTCCTGAACTTCCTATGCTTGCTTTTCCAGAGTTGATTGACTCTTCTGGAAATCATGGACAGTTCATCTTCTTCTTCTTCTGATTCTGATTCTTCAGAATCTTCTTCTTCATCCTGAAAAGCGTTAGTGCATTTTTTAAAATTAGATTTTAATGCAACAAACTTACCTTTCTTCTGAGGTTCATTTGCGTCAAGTTCAATCTCATGACTCCTCAGGGCACTGATCAGCTCTTCCAAAGAAACTTCATTCAGATTCTTCGCAATCTTGAATGCAGTTACCATTGGGCCCCATCTTCTGGGCAAGCTTCTGATGACCTTCTTTACATGATCAGCTTTGGTGTAGCCTTTGTCCAGAACTCTTAATCCAGCAGTCAGAGTTTGAAATCTTGAAAACATCTTCTCAATGTCTTCATCATCCTCCATCTTGAAGGCTTCGTACTTCTGGATTAGTGCAAGAGCTTTGGTCTCCTTAACTTGAGCATTTCCTTCATGAGTCATTTTCAAGGACTCATATATGTCATGGGCCGTTTCCCTGTTAGATATCTTCTCATACTCAGCATGAGAGATAGCATTCAGCAAAATAGTCATGCATTTGTGATGATTTTTGAAATCTTTCTTTTGATCATCAGTCATTTCGCTTCTCGTGAGCCTTACACCAGTAGTTTTAACAGGATGTTTGTAACCATCCAACAGAAGATCCCATAGATCAGCATCCATACCAAGAAAGTAACTTTCCAATTTATCTTTCCAATATTCAAAGTTTTCACCATCGAATATTGGTGGTCTAGTGTAACCATTGTTACCATTACCATTGTATTGCTCAGCTGAGCCAGATGTAGATGTAGATGAAGGTGGTGGAGTCTCAACCATCTTGACTTAATGTTTTTCTCTTCCTGAATCTTTTCTAAACACGGTTAAATGCTTGCACCTTAGAACCGGCGCTCTGATGCCTGATGAAGGATAGAAAAACACTTAGAAAGGGGGGGGGGGTTTGAATAAGTGTAGTTTCAAAAACTCGTAAGATAAAAATAATTTGCACAAGTATTTTTATCCTGGTTCGTTGTTAACTAAACTACTCCAGTCCACCCTATACAAGGTGATTTACCTCAACTGGGGATTTAATCCACTAATCACACGAGATTACAATGGTTTTCCACTTAGACAACTTCTAAGTCTTCTAGAGTCTTCTGATCACAACTTGATCACTCTAGGAACAACTGCTTAGAGACCTTCTAAGACTTCTCTAGAGTATACTGATCACAACCCGATCACTCTAGTCCTTTACAATTTAATGTAAACAAATTCTAAGAGTATTACAATTGCTTCTTAAAAGCGATAATCACAAACTGTGATATTTCTCTTACAGATTTAAGCTTAGACTCACTAAAGTATTACAACAGTAATGTAGTGAGCTTTGATGAAGATGAAGTTTCTGAGCTTTTAGTTGAACAGCGTTTCAACAAGTTAATATTCACAGAAATTGTCAAGAATTGGTAACCTTGCTTCTCATCAGAACTTCATTTATATAGGTGTTTGAGAAGATGACCGTTGGGAGCATTTAATGCTTTGCGTATTCCGTACAGCATTGCATTTAATGTTTCACTGTTTTGTCAACTACCTCGAGCCTTGCTTTTGCTGTGACTACTGACATTGCCTTTAATAGCTTCTAACGTTCCTTTTGCCAGTCAGCGTAGCCTGCCATCTAGTACTTGATTCTGATTTGTTCTTTGTAAATACTACGTTGAATATTATCAGAGTACAAACAGCTTGGTGCAGAGCATCTTCTGATCTTATGATCTTGATATGCTTCTGAGCGTGATTCCATGACTTCAATGCTTCTGCTTCTGAACTCAAGTTCTTCTGATGCTTCTAATAGACCATGTTCTGATTCTGCTTGACCATCTTCTGATGTCTTGCCAGACCATGTGCTGAAGTTGCATACTGAACCTTCTGAGTCAAAGCTTCTTAGCGCTGATTTGTGCATACTCTTTATATATTTCCTGAAAAGGAAAATGCATAGGATTAGAGTACCACATTATCTTGAGAAAAATTCATATACATTGTTATCATCAAAACTAAGATTATTGATCAGAATAATTCTTGTTCTAACAAGGGGGACTCGCCTTGGTTATCCAAGTGCCTACGTATCTCCTTAGGGAGAATCAGAGTCAACGCAGTTCGGGCACAGGGTTGTACGGCTTTGAATTAGTATGAAGTTGTTTGAAGGCTTTTTGAATGGTCTTGTCGTAATTTTTGAAATGCGAAGTTCGAAGGTATTTTGAATTACCTTATCGTAGTTTTGAACATCGCAGTGTTGAAGAGATGAAAATCCATAGTGTCGTGGTTTAGTGTGTTTTGAATGTTTGGGCGTACAACCCTTATTTAATATGTCACCGTTAGTTGCGATGATCAATAGGTTTGATCGTTATAGTTAACGGATTAAATAATGTATTGTTGGTTGCTCTGATCGATAGGTTCGATCGTCACGGGCAGCAATAGATTTAATAATGTTTTGTGATTTAAATTATGGGTTTTATCATTGCCTCTTGTAACCAATAGATTTGGTTATTACATGACAATGGATTCAATTATTTACGTTTTATTATTTTATCTCTCGTCATTTCGACTAATAGATTTAGTCGGGTTGAGGAGAGAATTAATTAAGGGTTGATATTTTGCCCAATGGGCAGTGGGATCGGGCAAACCTAATATGTATGACCTTTCAAGGGTTTTTGTGATTTTTAAAATTTAAATAATTAAGTCAAACAATCGGGGAAGATAATCGGGAAAATAATCCTAGGGATCATAGCCCTAATCTTAATTACAATCCTAATCTTAATTATATTAATTGATTAAACTAAATATATTAATTAATATATATAATCTAAACAAAATAATAAAATAGAAAATTATATATAAAAAAACCTGGGGGTAATCATGTGCATTGGGATCTTGAAGTCCATGGTGGAGCCTCAACTTTATGTGCGTTGGATTGAATCTTGATGTGATCCGAAGGTTATGATACAGGGGCGTATGGTGAACGCGCGCATGATGAGCACGTGGAATCTGCAAATGGAAGGAAACAAATAAATTGGCAAAATTAATGCAAGGCTCTGGGATTGAACCCAGGCCTTCTTAGCCCCCACTACACGCGCTTTTCCACTACGCCACAGTTGATTTGCTGTCAACTGGTTACACTTAAATAATAATATACAAAAAAAAATATGCATCAGAATTTAAAACCCAGTCTCCCGCTCGGCTTCGTCTCCTTCGTGGAGCTTTTCTTTTTCTTCTGGGTTTTAGCTACGGAACAACCACCCCTTTGCTACGAACACAACCGTGGCTACTGACCTATAAATCTCAAATCCACCATACGAACCCAATAAATCTAAAGAAAGAACCCAGATTAGTTAAATGTCATCCCCTGATCGTAAAAAACACCATTAATTTGAATTAATTTGATCTCTAATTGTGAAGCCCCAATTTGAGGGATACGAAACCCTAACAATGGCACCGGTCCAAACCTGCACTCAATATACAATTAAACTGCCCAGAAAGTGTCAACACATCATTGAAAACATGGATATATAATTAAAATCAATTTATAATTCCTGAAAGGGCGTAACCGAAACTGGAAAAATCAAGAGAAACCGTGGCCTTATGGGACGTGATTCCGGATGTTGTACGGCCTTGTGATGATCCAAACGGCTTCAGCAATCCTTAAGGAACATGTTTGAATCCTTTAAATGCTTTGAATTTCCCCTATCTCCAAAACCGAATTGCCTTTGTTCTTGATTTTTTTTTACTTTTATGAGAGGTCCTCAAGGCTGCCGCCTCCCCCCTTAAACCTTGTGAACACTTTCTGTTCTTATAGTACGAGGTGTTAGGTCATCAGAACTTAACTGAATCTTTTAAAATCCATGATTAGCATATTGATTGAGATCACCATGAAAACCTTCCAAAATTAGCTCTAATTCCCCTCTTCATGATTTTACACGATCTGCTAGTTATCTCTAGGTCATCTTGGGCTTTCAATATGATAGCAATCCAAGCCTTTAAGCCATGCACCATTCTTTTGTATTTTTATTTTTATTTTTATTTATTTATTTAAGATCTAATTGAATAGAAATTCAAATAAAAATAAAAGTCATAAAATATGAAAATAGGTTTAGAAATTTTATTCATGTTATGGATGTGTTGAATCATTTAAACTAATTGAAAAATCAAATCTTAGATTTAAAAGAAATTATTTCAATTTTATATGATTTATCCATATTTACATGAATTAAAATTCAAATAAATAAAAATAAATATTATAAAAATAAAATAATTATTTTAAGAGTCATCATAAAGCCCATTAAACAAGTTTGAAATCCATATCCTAGACCCATTTAGTCACAAACTCAAAATTCATCACTTTGGTTTTTATGAGTTTCTTGAATTTTAACCAACTTTCTCTGACCATATCTCTCTTGTTTTTAATCGTATGAAAGTGATCTTGACCACTTTGGAAATCTTAAAGTGTCCTCTGAATGATGCTTTTGGTTTCACCTCAATTCGATCTTCCATGTTCATGTATGCTTTATTTGAAAAAGGTGACTTCTAATTGACTTTCAAAAGGACCTGTAATGTTTTTGTCCATATCTCCCAAATGGTGCATTTCTTGATTTTGAGCCCAACATCAAAGTTGTAGAGAATGAAATTTCCTTGAGAATAGGCTTCGGTTGGACGATTTCTGACAAACCATGTGAGAGTTATGACCAGTCAAAGTTGGGTTGACTTTTCAGTTAAGAAAAACTCTAATTTGAACCTTTGATTAGGAGAGAGTGACTTGAGTTTAACCATTGAGCCTGGAACCCTTGAAGATTAAATAAGACGGGAAAATTTTGGGGTATGACAATTGCCTATGGGACCAGAATAGCGGATTTTGTAATAGGGGGACCAATTATTTAAAATGTCCAAACTAAGGGGGCCAAAAGTGCATTTAAGCCTAATTTATTTTAATTTCAAATTAAATAGTTATGTATTAGATATCTTTTATGTTATTTTACATTTATAAGTTACTCGAACCGCTAATTTTACCAAACATTTCAATTAGCTTACTAGTTATCAGTCTCAACCATCAGTCATAAGCTATAAGCTATCAGTCATCAGCTATAAGCTATCAACTAACTTATCAGTCAACTGCTATTTTTACCAAACAGAGCCTTTAACATGTAATGCAATATAAAATTCTATATATATATATATATATATATATATATATATATATATATATATATATATATATATATATATATATATATATATATATATAATAGTCTTCGTAATCGTAGTGGTATTCTCACACGGGGCTTTGAACATCGCAAAATGTTAAAGGCTCTAGAAATTTATAGATATAAATTTCTAGGGACCTATCCCCACGCTAAATGATGTCTCCAATTTGCTAGTGGTGTACCCCTTCGCTAAATTTTGTCCCTAATTTCAAGCATGCAACATGCAGACGTAGGCTCTGGCTAGTGGGCAGATAGTGGTTCAGAGAGCGTCAGATATTTTGCTTGGGGATAAGCCCCTCGCAAAAATCAATAGTTTTCAATTTGCTAGGAGTTAAGCCAATGACAAAATGTAAATCTAAATTAAAAAAATATAATAAATATAATTTAATTTAAACGTAAATAATATAATAATTTATAATTTAATTAAAATTTAATTAAAATGTAATTAAAATGTAATTAATACAATAATTTATAATAATTAATATTCAAACATAATAAAAATTAAAATAAAACTCCATACAAAATTACAATAACGTAAAAATAAAGTTCAAAATAGTTGTTAACACATACATTCTTCCATACAAATTAAAATAAAACTTAAATATTCAAACTTATTTATTTTCTTGATCTTCTTATTTCTCTTCAACAACTCCTCCATATCTATTATTAGTTCCTCCAAATCCACCACCGATATTTTGTGAAGCAAAAAATTTATCAAATCTTTGTGCCTGGTCGTTTGCAATATGCATTGCTTCTTGATACTCTTGTGCCTGCCTCCTCATTTCTTCCCGCAACTCTGTTTCTCTTCTCTGCATTTCTTCTTGCATCTCTAATTATTTTCTCTTCATCTCTTAAATTTCCTTATTTCTTGCTTCTACTTGTTGTGCTGCCTCAGTATTCACCAAGTTTCTTACAGTTTCAAGCATTTCAGCGGTTAATATAGGTGGAATGGATGATCCTTCTCCATCACCATATCTCATTTTGAAATCCCTATTACGCTGCTTGATAGTTTTGGTGTACCCTCAAGTACCGTACATTCTCCCATTTTTCTTCTTTCCACCTGAAACATTATACCAAGTCCGAAAACCAATACTTAGGTCAACAGGATTATGCGTTGTGAAGGGCTTTACCCCAAGCAACGTTATTTTTTTGTCTGGAGTTTTACCCCTGGCTAAATCCCCTGACAATATACAACATTTCTTGTAGTGGTACTTGATTGAAAATGCTTATATGTGATATGTGATGATGAATGACATGTATCTAACAATACTTATAAAATAGTTTACATATTTATATCTATTAAAATATGAATTTTAGATTTATTTAATGAGTAGTGCTATTTAGTACGAAAGAAATTTGAAGAAGAAATGCAAGAATGGACACATGTTATTATTTTAGAATAACATTTTTAATTTATTTTTAATTAAATTTTTTATTTAATTGAAATCATAGGGTCATGGTGATAATGAATGATTGAGATTATTCTTGCCTTTGTTATTTACATATTTTCTTAACAATAAGCATTTTCCTTATCTAATTATTCAAAAATTACAATATAACTTAAATTAATCATATGCCCTAGTCGAATTTTATATTAGCTACTCTTTGAATGAGTGAATTACTAGTTAATATAAATAATAATTAAGTTTAATAAATATAAAAACAAATCAATCTTATTAATTAATAAATAATAAATAAATAAATAAAATAAAAAAACCTTTCATTTACACACGTTTCTCCACTAACTATCAAATTTTTTTATTAACTAATATAATTATTCAAAAAAAATACTTCCTTTAATTTATATTTTTTCTTTAACGGTTCCTACATTTTCTAATTAGCGAAAACCCTTCTAAATAACTCTCAATTCCCCACTAACACTTCAATTGCCCACTAACACATTCATGTTAACTATTTTTTTAAAATGTTTTCGTTAATGAATAAATGAACATCCATATAATTAATTAATTAATATTACCCACTACTTTATCCCACTAACTAAAACCAACTTCTTCCCTCATTCAATTCTTCATGTTAACTATATACTATACAGAATCTATCTTCCAAAGTTTGAAGTCAATTCAAATCTTTCCACAAACGGATTCATTCATTCACTTGAAGTTGAAACATAATGGCAAAAAAATATGAGGGAGCTGCTATCGGAATTGACCTTGGCACAACGTACTCATGTGTTGGAGTGTGGCAGGAACAAAATAATCGAGTTGAGATCATCCACAATGACCAAGGAAACAAAACAACTCCTTCTTGTGTTGCTTTCACTAACACTCAAAGATTGATTGGTGATGCTGCCAAAAATCAAGCTTCCTCTAACCCAACCAACACTGTCTTTGGTAATAATACATTATTATCTTGTTCCAGCATTGTTTACTTTTTAGCTATAATATTACCATACTTTTTTTTTTTTGTTTTCTGTTATGTTTATTACTGTTAGTTGATATGTAAATGAAAATAGGAAATATAGGAAGTAAACTTGCCATGAATGTTTTGCAGATGCAAAGAGGTTAATTGGCAGGAGATATAGTGACTCCATTGTTCAGAATGATCTATTGTTGTGGCCATTTAAGGTTATTCAAGGTGCTAATGATAAACCAATGATCCTTGTGAACTACAAGGGGGAGGAGAAACAATTTGTTGCTGAAGAAATATCAGCTGTGATTCTCATGCAGATGCGAGAGATTGCAGAGGCATTTTTAGAGTCACCTGTTAAGAATGCAGTGATTACTGTACCTGCTTATTTTAATGATTCACAACGTAGAGCCACTAAAGACGCAGGTGATATTGCTGGTCTCAATGTAATCAGGATAATCAATGAACCAACTGCGGCAGCTCTTGCATATGGCCTTCAAAAGAGAGCTAACTGTGTTGATCAGAGAAATGTTCTTATCTTTGACCTTGGCGGTGGAACTTTTGATGTGTCGATTCTCACAATTAAGAATAAGGACTTTGAAGTCAAGGCCACTGCTGGGGACACTCACTTAGGAGGTGAAGACTTTGATAACAGAATGGTGAATCACTTTGTGAAGGAGTTCAAGAGGAAGAACAAAGAGGATATTAGAGGAAACCCAAAAGCTTTGAGGAGGTTGAGAACTGCATGTGAGAGGGCGAAAAGGACACTTTCTTACGACATTGAGACGTCAATCGACCTAGATGTTATACATCAAGGTATTGACTTCACTTCGTCAATCACTAGGGCCAAGTTTGAGCAATTGAATATGGACCTTTTTGAAAAGTGTATAGACACTGTTAATAGTTGTCTTGCTGATGCTAAGATGGAGAAGAGGAGTATAGATGATGTTGTCCTTGTTGGCGGGTCTTCTAGGATTCCAAAAATGAAACAGTTGTTGCAGGACTTTTTCAAGGGAAAGGAATTATGCAAGAGCATTAATCCTGACGAGGCTGTTGCTTATGGTGCAGCTGTCCAGGCTGCTTTGTTGAGTGAAGGTGTTAATAGTGTTCCAGGCATAGTACTGCAAGATGTTACCCCGCTGTCGCTTGGTGTAGCAGTAGAAGGAGATCTCATGAGTGTTGTTATTCCTAGGAATACTTCCATTCCTGTCAGGAAGACAAACACATACTATACAGCGAAAGATAACCAATCCAGTGTCACGGTTATGGTTTACGAGGGTGAGAGGAAAAAAGCCAGTGATAACAACTTGCTGGGTTTGTTTGATTTCTTTGTTCCTCCTGCTCCTCGAAGAAGCCTTCCTATCAAAGAATGCTTTTCTATAGACGAAAATGGTATATTAAATGTGTCGGCAGAGGAAGAAACAAGTGGTAACAAGAAAGATATTACAATAACCAATGTAAATGGAAGACTGTCAAGAGAAGAAATTGAGAGAATGATTCAAGAGGCTGAATTTTTCAAGTCTCAAGACATGAAGTTCAAAAAGAAAGCTAAAGCAATAAATGCTTTGGACGATTATCTCTACACCGTGAGGAAAGTAATGAAGGATGATTGTGTAAGTTCCAAGCTCAACCCTATAGACAAAGTGAAGATCATTTCTGCAATGATTAAGGGAAAGAGCTTGATTGATGACAACCAGCAGGAAGATACGTCTGTGTTTGTAGACCTTCTGAAGGAGCTTGAGAGCATCTTTGAATCTGCTATGAACAAGATCATCAAAAGTTAGTTAGATGAGGATAGTGATTCGAATTCTCAATGATGATTTTTGTTATTTGATTTACTTCCTCGTGCCTAATGTTGGACCTGCTTGTTCTGCTTCTCTGGTCTTTATTAGTATGATATAACTAAAGTTGCATATTGGCTTTTCAAATTGAGAGTCTTATTATGGCTATATTATTTCACTCTCTTCTACCATGATGATATGTACCGCAACTTATAATACTCTGCATATCCTTTGAAAATTCAGAAATATGATATTTCAACCAATATTTTAAAAATCGGATCGAATTGGCCAATTTACCTGGTTGGACCGGAAGTCGGAGTTGAATTCGGTTCAATCAACCTTTCAAAACAGCTAGTGGATCAAAATCGGTGTAAAAATTGAAAAACCAGATTGAATCGTTCAAAATTATTTGAACTAAAGAATTGTAACCGTTTTTGTAAAACTGTCTGGTTCAAACAAAAT
Source organism: Vicia villosa (assembly GCF_029867415.1). Taxonomy (NCBI): domain Eukaryota; kingdom Viridiplantae; phylum Streptophyta; class Magnoliopsida; order Fabales; family Fabaceae; genus Vicia; species Vicia villosa. The sequence continues at coordinate 417,455 of NW_026705286.1, read as the reverse complement.
CATTAAATTGGTTTTTTTTTGTTTGAAAATTTTTAACATGTCGATATCAAAACTTTAAACATTCTTCAATCACAATTTTTGTTTTTCCTACAACTATACAAACTTCTAAGTTCTTTCACTTTGTTGTAGTTTTCTTTCGACCGCACTCTATCATCATTACTTCGTCTCTTTTAAACATGACCACGCTTTTCAATTCCATATTAATTGTTGTTATGTTAATACTCCCTCCGACCTTATTTATAAGCAAAAATTCTCTTTTTAGATTCATTGAATAATGAGCGTATCTTGTCTTTTATGTAGACTAGAAACATTCATTATTCAATGAACCTAAAAAGAGAATTTTTGCTTATAAATCAGGCCGGAGCAGTACTATTTATCATTGTCAATTATGACTTGTTTGTCACTGTTTAACTCAAATTTACTTAATGTGCTTCAATTATGTATGTTGTATTGTTTATTTTAATTATAGTAATGCTATTTAGTAAAGAACAAATTGAAGAAGAAATGCAATAATAGATACATGTCACTATTTTATAGGTGGATTTTAAGTTGATTTTAAAATTAATTTTCTTTTTAATAGGGATCATGAGGTTGTGTTGATAATGAATGGTTGAGATTTATTCTTGCATTTTTTTAATAATTTTATCTTATTTAATTTAGGTATTTTTATTTATTTGAATTTTAATTTAGTTATAATTTGTTATTATTTTAATTTTTGTAATTCTTTAATTTGATCAAATTATTCTTAAATAAAGGCTGAAATTAAATGTTCAACTATGTTGTGTAAGTGTGTGTATATATATATTTATATTGACAACCCTTTACCTCAATCTTCAATTACAAGAAACACTAGATTAAGAACCTCTTAATCAAAAATACTATACTTGATCTTGCTTAAAAGCTTCGATCATGAACAATAGAGTATTACAACTCTAAACACCAGTCCTACTCTCATATCAACATGATATTTGATAGGCTCACACATAACACAGTCCAACTCACATGTCGAGTAGATCAAAACAACCAACTCTCATAGAGAGTGGCACAAAGGCAAAGCCCTAGTATTTTTACATCTTGGACCCGTACTTTTTCTAGGATACAATACTTCTATTTATAACCTTTTCCCCCAACTGGATTTGGGCTTCAATATCACACCATATCAGCTGCTACAAATCAGCAGAAGATTTTGCATAAAAATACTTCTTCAATCAAATCTTCCTAAATTATCTTCATCATTAGAAAGTGAATGTTCTACTTGATCCTTACTTGAATCTTCCAGACCTAATAATCAGTGCCACATAGGACTGACAGCATAATATTCTTAGAATATTCTGCATTTGTTGAATTCTGAATTGATCCAACAGCCCAACTCAAACAATCACGATGTCAAATGATTTTGTATAGGACATCTTGTTCGACATGTTGCTCTAGATGATGAAACATTTCATCTCAACATGTTTCTTCATAAAATAGGACTTCTTACTCAACCTGATCTTGTTAGCAAGTTAACACATCCTATTTAACATATTGCTGCTATATTTGTTTTACTAAAATTAATGCCAGTCACCAAAATAGAGAAATAACAATTCTAGATCACACAAATTTGACGGTGCAATCAGAAACCTTCAAATATGTCGGCAAATTCCTTATTGTTGAAAAATTCCAAATGAGTAACCGTTGAAAAATTCCGGTATTCGGTGGTAAATTTGAAATTTCCGATAATTTACCAATACTAGAAATTCAGCTACTAGAAATTTTAACTATCAGATCATCTACTCTACCTGAAATTTCTGATAATTTCCTCTTTGTAAAGTGTTTGTTTGGAGGTGGTCGTTTGTCGGGAAAATTACACATTTAACTTCTATGAGTTTGCAAAAACCCTTTGTTTTACTTAAGTTAGGTTTCATTTGGTGTGTAATATTCTTTTTGACTTTTATTTCCTTTTGTAACCGAATTTCTAGAACTTTCGTTCTATTATAATACAACTTGCTTAAAAAAAAAACTATACAATTAAGTCAATTTATTATTGTCATTTTTTTTAATTTTTGTTATATATTATAAGTCATTTTATCAATTTTACACATTAAAAAAATAGTAAATTTTGAGTAAAAAGATTTAGTAAATTTACGAGATACAAAAAATTCATTAGTAATCTTAAATTATTATATTTTTTTAAATTGTAGATATATAAATATCAACTTGTTTACATAAATATAAATAAATACTATTTTCAATTAAATTCTTTTAATTCTAATAATAAAATATAACACAACATCGAATAATTGAATGATATATATATATATATATATATATATATATATATATATATATATATATATATATATATATATATATATATATATATATATATATATATATATATATATATATATATATATATATATATATATAATAGACTATTTATCTCTCAATAATTTTATTTTTTAATTTATAATAATTTATATATATTATATTTTTTATAATGTCTTATAAATAGAACCAATATCATTGCATACCATAATATATGAAATAAGAAAAGGAACAATTTTTTTTCTCTCTAAACAGTTTACAAATATTGAAGGAACTAGTGATAAATATTTTATAAACTCAAATTGAGTAACTCAAAAAGGACTTTATACTAAAAAGCGAAATTACAAAGGTTGGTAAGAAATTAAAAACTAGATGTCTGAGGTAATGTTATTCAATTTGTGGGTTTTAAGAAGTCACAGCTGGTCGTAGCCAAGAGGACGTTATACTAAAAAATGACTTGAGAATATAGAATCTTCTTTTCAAGAAGAGTGCAATAGAAAAATATCAAAAATATGAAAATTAAATTTTTGTGTTGTTATATCATTTGCTGAGCACTCACATAGACATGTTTAGGTTGTTTATCATGAATGGAACATCTGTTAAACCAAATGGATATATCTGAGAGTATAGCCTTTGGGAGTGATTCCTACCACTGAACATATGAACATTGGATGATAATTCAAAAATCAAAATAACAAGAGATAAACTAGTCCACTGTAAGCATATTTCATCAAAATATGCAATCACAAAATAAAAGCAGGTCCCCAATTAAAGACAAAGATACAAAGCAAATGAGCAAACAATTAGGAGAACTAATTAAAATCCAAATGAGTTACTTTTATCAACCTACCCATTTTTTAATGTGCCCAAAAGCGGATTCAGATATGCTCTCAAGCTCCTTCAACATGCCCACAAACACATAGGTTTCTTCCTTCTTGTCACCATCAAGCAAATGTTCACATTTTGCTATTAGAGAAGTGATCTCATTTTTCCTTTTTATGGGAATCATATAACTCTTATCCTTCATGGTTTTTTTCACATTGTAAACATAGTCGTCCAAAGCATTTATTGTATCAACTTTCTTCTTGAACTTCATGTCTTCAGCCTTGAAATACTCAGCTTCTTGAATCATTCTCTGAATTTCATCCGTTGATAGTCTTCCATTTTCATTAGTAATTGTAATTTCTTTCTTATTCCCAGAGGTTTCATCTTCACATGAGACATTCAAAATACCATCAACATCTATTGCAAAACATACTTTGTGAGGAAGGCCTCGAGGTGCAGGAAGAACGGAGATCCTAAAAAAACCCAACAAATTGTTCTTACTGGCTATTAATCTCTCACCCTCATAAACTTTATTCATGACAGTGGTTTGGTTATCACTACAAGTAAAGAATCTTTTTGTCTTCTTGAAAGGAATGGAAGTGTTCCTTGGAGTCATTACACTCATGATATCTCCTCTTTTTGAAGTACCAAGAGACAAAGGTATAACATCTTGTAGTATCAAATTCGGAACAGTCTTAATGCCTCCACTCAACAAAGCAGCCTGGACAGCAGCACCATAAGCAACAGCCTCATCAGGGTTGATGCTCTTAAAAATATCCTTACCTATGAAAAAGCTTTGCAATAGATTCTGCACTTTGGGAATTCTAGAAGAGCCGCCAACAAGTACAACATCATCAATACTACTTTTATCCATCTTAGCATCATTAAAACATCTCTTAACAGTCTCCATACAATTTTCAAAGAGGTCCATGTTGAGTTGCTCAAACTTAGCTCGCGTGATTGATGAACAGAAATCAATACCCTGGCATATACCATCTATGTCAATTGTGGCCTCTGTGTCGTAAGAAAGTCCCCTTTTTGCCCTCTCGCAAGCAGTTCTCAGCTTTCTCAGGGCTTTTGAGTATCCACTAATGTCAACTTTGTTTTTCCTCTTCAACTCATTCACAAAATGATTCACCATTCGATTATCAAAGTCTTCTCCTCCAAGATGAGTGTCTCCGGCAGTGGCCATTACTTTAAAGACATTATTCTTCAAGGTAAGAAGAGACACATCAAAAGTTCCACCACCAAGATCAAATATGAAAATCTTTCTCTCTTCAACACAATTAGCTCTCTTTTGAAAGCCATATGCAAGTGCAGCAGCAGTAGGTTCATTGATAATCCTTAATACATTGAGACCAGCAATGACACCAGCATCTTTGGTGGCTCTTCGCTGTGAATCATTGAAATAAGCAGGTACAGTAATAACAGCATTTTTAACCGATGACTCCAAAAACACCTCTCCAATCTCCCGCATCTTAGTGAGGACCATAGATGATATTTCTTCAGCAAAAAATTTCTTCTCTTCACCCTTGCTCGTAACAACAATCACAGGTTTATCATTAGCATCAGCTTCTACCTTGAATGGCCACAACTGTATGTCATTCTGAATAACAGAATCACTATATTTCCTTCCAATCAACCTCTTTGCATCTGCGAAGTTTAAAATACCAAAGTAAAATTTGTTGTTCTAATGTAAGAACAGCACAGCAAATAATTGGTAATAACAAAACAAAAAAAAAAGTAATCTTTATAGAAAATAAGAACATATTACAATGTTGAACAAGAAAATAAACGGATTACCAAAGACAGTGTTGGTTGGGTTAGAGGAAGCTTGATTTTTGGCGGCGTCACCGATCAATCTTTGAGTGTTGGTAAAAGCAACACAAGAAGGTGTAGTTTTGTTTCCTTGATCATTGTGTATGATTTCAACACGGTCGTTTTGTTCTTGCCACACTCCAACACATGAGTAAGTCGTGCCTAGGTCAATTCCTATTGCAAGCCCTTCACATTTCTTGGCCATTCTCTTTCAACTGAATGAAGTGGAACCTTTGGCAGGAAAGATTTTAATTCAAATTTAGGAAGAGAGCCTGTGTGTAGTGCAGTACTAATTGTTAAAAATTTGTGGAATATGAAAAGTATATAAGCTTGATTCCCTAAAATGAAGTTATATCGGTGCACATAAATAGAGTCTTTTCGATTTTTTATTTGGATGGAATAGAGTCTCTTGGTTGTCCGTTCATATTTCATGTGTATGGAATTCGGGATGGAGAAGAAAAACTGATGGGGTGGTAATTGTTTTGGCTTTACGATTCAACAGATTTTTTTTACAACTTATATTTTAAAATAAAAAATATTTATGATAATTTTTTTAAATTAAATGATTATTTTGTAACACAAATATAAAATTATGTTAGTATCATATAACTTTATCATTTCATTAACCACAAAAATCTATGATATTAATCACTTATTTTATTTATAAATTATTAAACACTTTAACTATTTAATTAGTCAATAAAACACATGGCATTAGTCATTTTCAAACTTTATATTATGAACTATAATAACCAATCATTTACATTCTATTAATCAACTTTATTTTAACCAAATTATAAATCGTATTAACCAATTTTATAGACATCATTAACCAAAGTTGATTTACGACGTAAGATTTTATTTTTTAGACATCATAACACCAAATAACCAAACTATGAACTATATTAACCAACTTTTTATACTCGACTAATCAATTTTCCTCTACCACCCTCTCATCATTTATAAGTTTTTTGACCATTTATTTTAGTTTTACTTCCTTCTTTCATGTAACTACATTTGTTCCTTTCATTTTTATGGAAATAGAGGTGTTACGATCTGGACCACTGTGTTATATTTCAAAAGATCGTTGTAGCAATTTTTTCTAGTTTTTAGGGTCTAGGCAGAGCAAGGAAAGACCAGATGGTTGCTAAAGACCAGAAGATTACCTTTGTAACAACCATTAAGGAAGCCATTTAGTCTCTTAAGGATTCGGGTTTTGGCATTGATTTTGATTTTGACCATGCTCCTAATACTTTCCCATCCAATATCATATGATATGATCATTTTCATCATTATCATTTTGAATTATGTTTTATTTTTATCTTCCATGATTATGATGATCTTTGTTACTACTTCTGGTACATCTGAGATATTATGATTATTTGCATATTTGGTATAATATTTTGTATGGCGTGCTTTTTGTCATTTTGATAATTGTTGATGTTTCATCTATATCATTGTCTTCTAGTTTATCTCGTATCTCGCCTTTCAGAAATTGTGTTGATTACATGTTTAAGTGTTATATTATGTTATTTCTAGTTTAAATTAGTCTATTATTATATGGCATTTCATATAGGCTTGTATGTCATTTTGGATCCATCTTTTTGTGTAGTATCTTTTTTTGTCTGTTTATCTCTTTTTGTGTAGTATCCCAGATAAGATTCCCGCATTGTGCTTTCTAGCTCTCATGTTATACTTTCATCGGAAGCTCCTCCCCAAACTACCTTCACGAGGGAAATATCCTTGCCTCTCAACTTCTTCATTTCGCGATTCCCAATCCTCACCGGTAACGTCTCGACCGTAAGGTTATCTCGCACTTGTATATCATTCATCGGAATCACATGAGATGGATTCGAAATGTATTTCCGAAGTTATGAAACATGAAATACTTACAAGGAAACAAGATACTTAAAATCAAAACAAACGTAAAAAGGGTCTGAGGGGGGTTTGAAGCCGCACCATCGAGGAAACAGGATACTTATAAGCGCGCGCTCTACGACTAGGGTGGCCATTTCATTAAAACACAGCCCATTAAATGTATTTTAAAACAAGTTTCAAAGTTCAAAATGAACTACATCTTTGTTGGAGCGGTAAAGCGGCAAGCAAAAAGTAATAGGCACTACAACGCGCAAGGCTTACTAAAGCGCTTTTTTTGGCCTTTAACAGCGCTTTAAAGCGCTGCCTAAGCCAGCGCTGGCATAGGCTACGAAAGCGCTCTGGTAGGCCCCCCTATAAGAGTGCTTTTCTGGAAAAAGCGCTCTTGTAGGCCCCCCTTTAAGAGCGCTTTTCAGGAAAAAGCGCTCTTGTAGGCCCCCCTTTAAGTGCGCTTTTTTCAGAAAAGCGCTGTGATAGGCACACCTGTGAGAGTAAAAAATTAAAAAAAAACGCAACATACTAAAGCGCTTTTGTAAAAGCGCTCTTATAGGGTTGGCTTTAAGAGCGCTTTTTCCATAAAAAGCGCTCTGATAGCCCCCCCTATAAGAGCGCTTTTACAAAAGCGCTTTAGTATGTTGTTTTTTTTTTTTTTGCTTTTTTAGTAATCTTTGGCAGCGCTTTTAGAAAGAAGCGCTTTAGTATGTGGGCCTTTAAGAGCGCTTTTTTAAAAAGCGCTTTAGTAGCTAAATGAGGTATTTTAATGTGCAGCCTGTAATTTAATCCTCCCAGTCGACCTGTAATATTTTCGACCTGTAATATGTTTTCAGCTTGTAATATTTTCGACCTGTAATTTATTTTCGACGATATTATTTCAGCCATCAGTAAGACAATATATATATATATATACTAATATAATACCATTATAATATCCAAAATTATATATATACATCATTACAACATCAATAATATTATAGTATTTCAATTCGACACAAATCCTACATGAAAAAGCGCTTAATATAAAAATGACACAAATCCTCTTTTATTTCTTCCAACTTAAGTCTCGGGTATCCAGCGGCACGGAATTCGTCAAGGTACTACAAAACAAAAACAAAATATGAATGATACATTTAGTTAAATGTAATAAATTATATGAAATTATCTTAAGTTATAAATTCATACCGTGAGCGGAATCTCTAATTGATTTGCCTGAAGGATTTCTTTCATAAACCTCAATACAAAGTATCCGCAATCGTAACTGTTTTTCTGTTGCGGACACTACATAGAAAAACAAATAAGATTCTATAGTTGTGCATTGTTTTATCAAGTAGCATAAATATATTATAAGCAACATTGTGAAAAATAATGTACCTGCACTTGGATCCAAGTAATGTTGCTAGATTTAGTTCGGGATACCTGTGCGTCCCGTTGACTTCGGAACACTTGTATTGATCTAATTAACAAATATATAAAAGCATATGTTTAGATCAATCCCACAAATAAGTAAATATATATATATAAATATACACGAATATATATTTAGAACGATCCCACTTACAAATCAACGATGTCCTTCATGGCCGGATAATTGGTCCATTCACCATTTACCGAATTCAGATAATACACGACTTCCCTTATAGGGTTGATAGCAAGCAGCAACCAGTGTGCTCTATAAATAAAAACAATAGGTTATATGAAAATTTTGCTATACACAAAAGAAACAGAGATTAGATGAACAAAGAATGAGAAACTAACCCTACTGGTCGGGTATTATACGCCCAAAGATGCAGACATTCTGTATTGCCGGTGGACATGAATCTATCTACTAAGCGCTGTCTAACTGATTCCGGTTCCGAATCAATTGCCATTCCGCTGCAGTGGGCGGAAGACACGAAACGGAATCTGTTAGACAACGGAGTCCCGCGCAACACTCTGTCATACAACAACCTTAAATAAAAACATAATAAACATTAGATTATTTTCATTGAAATGTGTAAATAAATTATATTGTGGGACTAATTAAATAATATATCGGATGAGGGAATATTACCGAATGTATGAGGGAATAAAAACATAATAAACATTAGCTATTTATTAATTTAACTTAAAACAAAAATTAAATAAAAAAAGTACTTAATAAGTTCTTGCATGTATCATAAAAAATAAAAGAGACAAACATGAAAATGCATACCATATATTTTACTATACAAATAATTAAAATTAAATAAAAATGTGTTTTGGAATATCATTCATTTCCTAAGTCTACACACAAGCTATACACTAGAACTAATCAAGTAGAATTGAAAAGCAACAAAAAAAGAATAACTATCCATAGATGGAAGATTCTCGGAGATACCCAACCATGTCTTTCATTTTTTACACAAACAATTTCATTGATTAAACCGTAAAAATACCAATAATGTTTCTTCATAAATTCATATATAGTAACAAGAATTTGTAAATTGAGCAAGTTGTGAAAGATGAGAGAAAAAAAACCTTGGTAATGGTAGCAATAGAACAAGACAAGAAGAAAATGGTAGCAATAGAACAAGACAAAATCACCTATCTCAATAAGCACTTACTTAATCTCTACATGTGAAACAATTAGAGCACTAACGACAAGCAAATCCAATGATCAAAACTATTGAAAATCTATTGATACATTTTCATAACAATAGAAATTTTTAAAATAAAATAACTCAATTTATTTGCTTCTGTTTTCAGTTATGGGAGATGCAAGCAATTCCAATACATTTTCATAAAGCAAGGCAGTATTGATACATACTTGGTTCAATCCATTCCACAAATAGTTAGTATGCACAAAAGCAAGATTATGAACACTTCCATTATAACAAATCTATTGCATCTCGAGTAATAAACAGATAATTCAAACAAATTCGCAAGAACTAACGACAAGCAAATCCAATGATCAAAACTCAATTCAAAGTTTGTGAAGATTACCGAAATTGAAAGATGTCGTGAGAATCGGAGAAGAACTTCGCGGTGGTGGACGGCACCGATGGTTGTGGACGGAGGACCGATGGTGGTCGACGGCACCGATGGTGGTGGACGGAGGACCGAAGGTGGTGGACGGAGGGGCGATGGAGGATGATGAAGAAGACAGTGAGGGTTTCTGTTTCGCGTGCAGAGAAAACGAAAGAGAGAAAGTGAGAAACAGTAGAAGCGTGTTTTTGGTTTTAATTTTATTAATAAAGGCTACTAAAGCGCTTCTGGAAAGCGCTCTCATAGCCTGGTCTATACCAGCGCTTTTGACTAAAAAGCGCTCTCATTAAACCCCCCTACCAGAGCGCTTTTGAAAAGCGCTTTCGTTCCTCCCCCCTACCAGAGCGCTTTTGAAAAGCGCTTTCGTACCCCCCCCTACCAGAGCGCTTTTGAAAAGCGCTCTCATACCCCCCCTACCAGAGCGCTTTTTAAAAGCGCTTTCATACCCCCCCTATAAGAGCGCTTTTTTAGCGTGTTTTTTAATTTTGTTTTTAGCGAAGCCTATACCAGCGCTTTTTCCTAAAAGCGCTTTCGTAGGGGTGCTGCTAAAAGACAAATTTGGTATAGTGAGGTATTATTTATTACCGGGTGATATAGGTTATATCGTATCGTAGTCCACAGAGATTGGTAGAGAAAAACTGTCGTTCGACTATCTCGCGTTCTAAGTTTTATGATTAGGTGCGGAAAGTAAATGCGGGAAAAGTAAATAAAAAATCTTAATAGTCTAAGAGAAATAGTTATGGAATTGCATTTCGTTCTACCCGTCGAATACTTAAATCTGAAGATCTTATCGCAACACACTCGCAATACGCATCAAAACCACCAGGCATCAATCGAGACGCCACATCAGTGTCCATGTCTGAAACACCGACGAAATCTCAACCGCACTATTCACATCAACGATGTCTCAACCGACACAAACAACACGAAGGCATTAAACTTGATACCCATTACGATTATTAGCCCCAAATCTATTTCTACAATTCAGAAACTAACAGTTATCATTTGTAATCAAGATCTATGATGTCCATTTCTGAAACAACACAAAGTTGAAGCATTTAAGCAAAAAGATCAAGAACAATACCAATGATAATTTGTAAAGTGAATATATAAACGATCCCAAGATCAACAAATGTACATACAATAAGAGTAGAAATATACATACAAAACCCACCATTGGAATGAAACATAGGGAAGAAAGAAGATGAACCAAAAACTCTCACCGTGTCAAGGCAATCGAGACAAATCCATAGCCAATCCACATGATGTAGCACCCAATGGTGTTTCCTAAGCCTCTAAACTATCAAAAATGGATCAGAGTCATTCCAAGGGAGAAATGGATGATAAAAAACCTAAAAATATGATTTTACAACATATAAGCAAAACTGAAAATCACAGATCGAGTTAAGCACGCCTTCCGCGCTTAGCGTGCTGTCCTTTATTTTTCTTAAATCGTCTGAGCGCGCTTTACGCCAAAAACCCGCACTAAGCGCCCTAATCTCTGCCCGACTTGGTCTCAAATTTTCTCCGACCGCGCTTAGCGCCAAAAAAGCGCGCTAAGCAAGCTCAACAGAACAACAACTTTTATTTCTTCAAAAATGCGTTCGTCGCCGTGTCTTCGACACTTTATTCCTCAAAGCTTCGAACACGCATAAATACCTACAAAAAGACAACAAAACTATCAAACGGTATATATTTACACGAAAACGTATCAAAACAAAAACGATACAAATACACATAAAAATGGGGAATTATTCAAATGCTATTACAAAATGTATCGGTAAGTGCCACTATTTACATACACAAAATAACTACATTTTGGCACTTATCAATCTTCAACCTCAAGCTACATGATTTTTCAAAAAAAAACGTATCTTGATCATTCCTCAACCCTTTTTAAAGGTATAAACATGAAACTTGTTCAGTTTTTTTATCACGACTTCAAAAATGTAAGCCTCATAAATTTATTTAACCTGTAGATCAATAATTTTCTAGAAATCCTCAAGAACCCTAATTCTTAGAAACAAAATTAAATGACACACATCAATGATAAATGGAAACCAGTTTAGGGCTTTTGATCCTCACATTGCAACAAACATAATAAAATCGAGTTTTGTCAGACATGATGCACAAATGGTACAAGTATCACATGTGAACTTCTTTTGATCAGATTTTTCCCTCCACAAACCACAAATTATGCCTATAAATAGAGGCCTTTGCTTCTGAAATCAAACACACAACAATCCTCAATCTCACCCTCTCACTTGAAATTCCAAAATTGTGTCATTTGCATTTCACTAGCCATTTTTAGTTACAGAAGTTATGGGTGCAAACCAAGTATCCCAATAGCTTCTAAACATCATTTATGAGCTGTTCATCATCTCCACCATCCTCAAAAACCACCCTAACTCAAAATCACCATTTTTACCTCCATTAACATACCTTTGAAGCCTTAACCTTCAAACTCTCTCCAAACTCACACATTGGCCAAACTAACCATTCAAACACCTTCTAAATACCATATAGAGACAGTCCAAACCATCAAACAAGTTCTGTAACACTCAAAATCAAATCCACCATTTCTCATTTCTTATTTTGTAGGTGCTATCAGGTTTGTAGTTCCAAGTACTTTCAGTTCATCCCAGGCATTCAGTTAGCAACCTTAGGACCTAAGGAAGCTATTTGGATCATTACAGCACTTCTGTAAAACCTCCAAGCAAGGGTTCGATCTCCTCTTTTAGAGGTAAAAACTAAAACTTAGAACTCATAGATAGAGGCATCATTTAAAACAAAACTCGATACAAATCTACTCAGAATCATGTAGGGAATAAAAGCCCTAAGGTTTTAGGGATTAATTATGCATATTCATCATTTAATTTTAATTTGAAATATTAGGGTTCTTGAGCATTTTCACGAAATTCGTGAGTTATAGTGAAAATAAATGAAAACTAAGATCATATTTAAAATCCTTGCGAAATTATGAGTAAGATGCTTTATTCACATGTTTGATTTGATGCGATAATGAGAGAGTTGCATTTTTAAGAAAAAATGTTACAGTAACTATAACAACGAAGAAGATGAAGTTTGAAAATTCATTTTTTGAACTTTGTTTATTTTATATTTATTGCAAGTCTTTTCTTTAACGGCTACATCGTTACAGCACAATTGGCAAGCGCGCACATGTTAAAGCTTTACTCTCCAAGGGCGTGCCCATTTTGCAACTTTGTATTTTATTTTTTCAATTTTTACCATTTAGTGCATGTTTTACTATTTTATGATCTAAGTGAGCCTTATGTTTACTAACTAGCGCTTGGCCCAGTGGTTTTGTTTTGAGCTGGTAAAGTGAAGGTCCTAAGTTCAAATCCTTTAGGGGGTCAAAACCTTTCTTTTACCACTAGTTTATTTCATCTTTTTGCCAACTTTGAAAAATCATTTAAAATAGTAAAATTGATCTTTTTGACTTGATTTCGTTTTTGTGTTGTTTATTTATATTTCCTATTTTAATATTATAATTTAAAAATCCAAAAAAATATTATTATTTTAGTCATTTAAAAATTAATTCAAAAACAAGTCTTTTATATATTAAAAAATCCTAAAAAACAATTTATTTTTGATATTTCCATCAAATAAACTCTTGTTATTTTTGTGTGAATATTCTTAGGGCTAGGTTTATGTCTTCTTTGACTTTCCCATGTACCCTTAGACCATTTCTCTTTTAGAATTTGGAATTTTAATCATTAAAAAAATCAATTAGGTTTAGGTGTGATTTCAAAACCCTAAGTTTCAAAACCCTAATTCAAAAAACTTCTTGATCTTTGCTTATCCATGTTAAATGTGATTTGTTTACCTTGATCATTGTCTTTTGTTCATGTGAATGTACTTGTTGATTTTATCCTTGTATTCTTATATTTGTTATCCATTGTATTATCATTGTATATAATTTGTTTATCAACTCCTTCTTTAAAACCTTGGTACTAAGAGGAGAATTATTCCCGGTGAAACTATTCTTAGTCCATTGACCTTGTATTGATAAAACTCAACCAACCCCCTTTTTTTTAAAACCTTGGTACTAAGAGGAGAATTATTCCCGGTGAAACTACTCTTAGTCCATTGACCTTATATTGCTAAAACTCAACACCAAATTATTTTTGGCCACTTTGGCCCTTTTATTTTCCTTTTAAGAGGAACTACGAAATCTCTGACTTCCCTTTTCTTTAAAAGGGGTATGTTGGCCTAAGATGCGATGTATTATCGAGCTCACTTTCAAAAACTTCTTTTCCCATACCCACACTCTTTTTAACAAGTTCACATATGCTTTTCAAAAGATGTACACAAAAACAATAACATTTTCAAAGAGGTTCCCATGGAGTACCATGGATATGAGGGGTGCTTAAAACCTTCCCCCTGTATAACAAACCCCCTTATCCAAATCTCTGATATTTTTATTAGTTTTAATTTTAAAAACTTTTGGGGGTTTTATTCGGTCTTTCTCCCATTCCTTTTAGAAACAATAAAGCGCGGCGGCGACTCTGTTTAAAACAAAATGAGCTAAGTTTTTCCCATGGCTTTAGTCTCATAAATTTCACCGCTAAGTGACGACTCTGCTGGGGATAATGATCAAATTGGTGTATCTTTGGAAGGATTGACCCTACCTTTGTTTTTGTTATTGTTTGTTTTTTTACTGTTTTTGTATATACTTTTGTCTTTTATTTTCCTATGTGTATACTGGTTATTTTTATTGGGTTGTATTGGGAAAGGGCTTGATTCCCCTTGTGGTGAGACAAATCCTAACCCGGATTTAGAGTGTAAATTTATTATAGGAGACTGGTATAGTCATTTTGATATCTAGGGAGTAGTCCCAAAGAAGTCAATTTGAGATCCATTGCTCAGTGGAGGCATTTTTGGAAGTAACTTTGTTGCCCATGTAGTTTGGAATACATCGTTGCGTTCAACTAGGCTGTAGAAGCTGGGGACCTAGAAACCCTTAACCAATCTTTGCCATTAAGATGTAGTGTGGAAACTATGTCTGATTCATTTTCATAATAGTTGTTACACGAGGCTACGCTCAGATGAGGTTCTCTTGGATTTTGTTCAAATGAGTATGTTGATACAGAGTTTACAATCTCCAAGTTGGGCTGCTTGAGTTTGGGAAACAATAGAACCTTGATCTACAGGTACAAAATAACCATAGTACACTCCCTTGGGATGGGTAGACCTTTGGCTCCATGCTCGTGACGTTGAACCCGTAAACCCCATGTTTTTGCTATGTTTGCATTCATTCATCCATGCATTTTTAAATCAAAATATCTTTCAACGAATCAAAAGAAACTATTTTTGTAAAACATTATAGGAATGAAACTTGAAAGGAGAAAAACCAAGAGGTACACTTTTAAGAGTCCAAAGATACAATAGTTAAGAAATTTGGGATATTTAAATTGTTAATCCTAAGGATTTCTATGACAAGTACGAAATGATGTTATCTCTCCTGAGAACCAAGATGATATGGGTACTTCACATTGAGATTCCTTAGAATTACTTTTAAGATTTTCTAGCTTTCTTTGTTATTCCTATCTCGTAACTCTTGATAGTGTTTGTACCTTGAGGTGACCCTTGTCCCTTTGTGACTCTTTAATATGTTGGTACTTCGATGACCCTCGATTGTCCCTCGATGACCCTTGTCCCTTATATGTACCAAGGATGTCCCTTTGTCCCTTATTATTAATTAATTAAATTTTCTCATCAATTTACTATATTATGTTTACATTTACAAATTCTTGAATAAATCCTTGAAAGATATTTTGAGATATTTTGAAAATTAAAGAAGAGAAATCTTTTGCATTACATTGCATATCATTTACATCCTTTGCATACATCCATGTTGTTCAAAACTCTCATTCCAAATGAGTTTTTCAATAGTTATTCATCAAACGTCAAGTTGTTTCCTCAACACAAGTACGAAACTAGAGCTAACAACAGACGAAGAATGGCAGACCAAGAACAACATAACATGGATGTTAGAATGGAAATTGACGAGTTGAAGACAGGCTTGACCAAACTTATAGAGATGTTTCAAGTTTTGATTGCTAGAGGGGAGCCACCTCAAAGAACTGTTGTCTCAGAAGTTACTGATGTTGTTACTGACCCTCAACCTAACCAAAGGACTACAACTACATGGCCAGAGTTTGATTTGCCTCCGAATTATTTTCCACCTTTTGCCACTACTGCTATGGTTGGCCAATCTTCTCAACCGGTGTTTCAAGCTCATGTATTCACTGAACCTCATCCAGTTGTTCATACTGCTGCACAAACTATCCGAACTCCTTATGAAAATCCTCTCTTTGAGCATCATGCTGCTGATGCCCGAAGTGAAGGTCAAGAAGATGTTATTGAACATGAAGGTTTCCAAGAACAGTTCCAAACTTTAGAAAAGAGATTGAGGGCCATGGAAGGTAATGACTTCTTTAGCATTGATGCTGGCAGCATGTGCTTAGTTTCTGATCTTGTGATGCCCGCAAAGTTCAAGACTCTGGAATTTGAGAAATACAAGGGGCATACCTGTCCTAGAAGCCATCTGGTCATGTACGTCAGAAAGATGGCTGCCTACACCAACAATCATAAATTACTCATTCATTGCTTTCAAGATAGTCTTATTGGTGCTTCACTCAAGTGGTATATGGGACTTGAAAGGAACTGTATCCAGTGCTTCCAAGATTTGGATGACGCCTTCATGAAGCAATACAACTACAACCTCGACATGGACCCTGATCTTCGTCAACTAAAAAACAAGTCTCAAAAGGAGAAAGAATCCTTCAAGGAGTACGCACAACTTTTGAGAGAGCTAGCCTCTCAAGTTGAACCACCTCTATTTGAGAAAGAGCTTACAAGCATGTTTATGGACACTCTCTCACCTTTCTTTTGGTAGAAAATGATTGGCAGTATATCTTCAAGCTTCTCCAACCTAGTGACTATTAGCCAAAGGTTAGAAGAAGGGATTAAGAAGGGAAAAGTGTCTACTGTTCGTGAATCTTCTAATGGTACAAAGAAATCCTTTGGGAACTTTCAAAGAAAGAAGGAAGAAACCAATGTTATCTCAAATGAAAGAAGAATGCCTCGTCAAAAGGCCCAATACTATGATCAACCATTTGTATCTGCTGTTGCTCCTGCTGTTAATACTCAACCAGTTCAAGTTCCTCAACGTCAGGCTATTGGACAACACCAAAACCGCAAAAGGATCACATGTGATCCTATCCCCATGACTTACACTGAACTCTATCCTATGTTGGTTCAGAAAGGTCTAATTACAACCAGAGATTTTACTCCTCCAAACCCTCTTCCACCCGGTTTCAGGTCTGATCTTCATTGTGCATTCCATCAAGGTGGTGCTGGTCATGATTTGGAAAACTGTTATGCATTGAAGGCTAGAGTACAAGAGTTGATGAGGGAAAATATGTTAACTTTCATGGATGTTGGTCCCAATGTAAAACTAATCCTTTGTCAGAACAAAGTGGCTAAAGAGAAAGAAATCCAGAGTAACCTTTCCTAAAGCCAGTGTTTCAGACAGGACAACTCCTCCTTGTTGCTGATTAGTCACCAGGCCTTGTTTCTTTATGTTTGTAATTTCCTTGTTTTATATTGCGTACTGCGTTGAACTTTGTTTGTTTCTGAATGACAATTTTAATGAAATGAGCATTACATGTTTTGATTCAATTCTACTTACTGTTTTCAAATATATATCTTCTCACTTCCTTTATCAAACTTTTACTTATGCAAAGATTAGAGGGAGGATGATGAGAACGAAATACCTAAATTGTTAAACAATAGGCTTTCAAATAATTTTTTTTTGATGATGTACATGCATTGTTTCAATTCCAAAACACTGGAGAAATAATAAAGTTAACCCCTCGTTCACCCCTTTTGAGCCTAGAAGTTTGAGTTTCTTTCTATACGAAAAACCCGTAATTTTAACCTAGGGCAGGGTAGTTCTCAGTTAATTTGGTTGTGCATTCAATTACAAGATAATCGTTCAGTACACCTTTCAATAAGGGTTTAAATCACAAGCTTTCCTCCTCACATATCAAAGAAATGTTAGAGATGTCAATCAAAAGCCAATGATGATTCATCATTAAGAAAGGCAGTCACTATCTTCCCAAGAAATATAAAAAAAGGAGAATCAAAGAAAATGCCTGATAAGTCAAAACCTATGAAGGAGACTATGGCAAAATTGGGGTATCTCGCTGACTGTAAGATCAAAAGAAACAGTTCAGGAAAATGTTAGGGATATCAAAAGAAAAATCAAAAGAGAAGTCAAGAAATTCCTACCAAACATCAAAATGTTGTTACCATCAAGAGGAAGAAGGGACAACCATCTCAAAATTCTCTTAGCTTGGGAGCCATCATAACTATCACAAGTATAATTCCAAAACTCTCTTGGAACCTGAATGCACGAAGAAGTGGGTGGGTCACTATAAAAATGTGAGCCTTATATCCTTTGTTTCTAAAACCGTGAACCAAGCCACATTACAATCCTCAAAAGACCTAATTGAAGCAAGGTTTATTTTGAAAACATACTACAGCAAGGTTGCGTAAACTGACTCCCAAGAGATTTTCCAATCACTTGTTTTAATATCATGTTTGTGCTTCTTCTTTCACTTTGAATATATAAACCATTGTGTTTTGATCAGTGATTCATCTATTGTATAATGTTTTTGTTTTCAAAATTTTCTTGAGAATTGCATTAAAATTACCATTTTTGAAATGAACATTTTATTTACGAGTAAGCACTCATTTTCAAGGAAATTTAAAACAGTCGAGAAACTTGATTAGTGATCATATCAAGGGCACGTTACTTCAAGGTCCTTTTGTTCAAAGATTTTTCAACTCAAGATTTGTTGATCAGAAGATCCCTTCAAGAATCATATTGGGGCAAGATTTCTCAGAATCATTTCAAGAACTGAATCCATGATCAGCTTATCCCCATCAACAGTCAAATTGAAGCCATGATCAGTTCCTACAACAATCAGTCAATCAGGGGAAATCTTCTTCAGTAATCCCCAAGTATAGTTTATTGGTTTTTCTTAGAAGATTATCAGTTTAATACATTTACCAGTGTGACAATAGATATGTTCAAGCATCTTCCATAGTAGAGTCGGCAAGGTTCCCCGTGTTGAGGAATCAATGTCCCAATCTTCCCTCATAAAAGAGTCTACCTCAGTTGTCATAAACAATTGCATTACATTGATCATTCGTCATGCATAGAAAAATTCAATATCATGCATAGAAATAAATTTCATGCTCATTTATATTCTTCCTAGGTCCTGTTGCTATCAACATCTTACCTTGAGATCTAAGTCTAACTTTTTAGGCACCTACCAAATCAGATGTCTGTCTTTTCATTATTTATCCAGTGCTATTCCTGGATGTTCAATTTCTCTCTTGCATCCAATTTTATTCTTGGATGTCTTATCCCTTGCATCCAATGCTATTCTTGGGTGTTTTATCCCTTTTCTCCGGTGCCACTCCTGGATGTCTTTTCTCACTTCGTTCAATGCCATTCTTGGATGTTGTGACCTTCAATTTATTCAATGCTATTCTTGGATATCGTGATTCCTTTTCTCTAGTGCCATTCCGGGATGTCTTTTATCACTTCTTTCAATGCCATTCTTGGATGTTGTGATCCTCACTTTATTCAACGCTATTCTTGGATATCGTGATTCATATGAAAATCACAAAACTGCAGTTCATTTGGAAAAGGTCAATTGTGCAAGTCAACCTTTGACTTTTGAGAAAATTGGTCAACTATGGACTTTTAAGGATCCAAATCAATATCATATGAATATTGAAGACATTTGATCAAAGAAAATACAAAGAATTCATCAAGAATCAAAAAGTCAACAAAAGTCAAAATTAGGGTTTTAAGTGATTTTTAACCTAATTTTGGGAACTTCAAATTTTGCCTACAAACTCAAAATCTCCAAACATGAAAGTTGTAGATCTTGACAAAAAACAACTTATCACAATGCAACTTATGGCTAAAAGTGATTATTTTGAGAGATTTTGGATTAAGAAGGTTTATATTCAAAAGACTTAGAAAAATTCTAAGTGTTTTCACCTAGTTTTTCTTAAGTTTAAGGCCTTTTTTCTCCATGATCCAAAAAGAGTTTGAGGAAACTTTCAATAAGTGGATTAAAGTATGTAGCAAGGGCTTTACAAAGAGATCAATAGCATGAAAATCCATGGCTTGAGTTATGAGATATGATTTTGTGAAGAAGGCTCCATAAGACTTGAAAAACTCCATGAACATGAAGAAGTTATGAACCAAAACTACTCCAAATCTTAAGATTCCTTTCTTGCAGCCCCTCTAACTTGTTCAAGGCACCAAACTCAGATGATTTCACTTGCTTTTGAAATATGATCCATGTGTTTTAAGCATTTTCCAAAGTTTCATTCTATTTCAAGCATAAAGTGGTGACTTCCATTCTTGTAAAGCCACTTTAATCACAAAGTCCACTCTCCTTGAGCTTTCAACTCGTTGCTTCTGCATACACTCCATCTAAAACTCAGACCAAACATGTTTAAAGCAACCAACAACTCCAAGCATGCTTGTACGATACCATTGGAACCATAACTTTCATATTTCTTCATGATGAAGCAAAATGGTACGAGTATCACATGTGAACTTCTTTTGATCATATTTTTCCCTCCACAAACCACAAATTATGCCTATAAATAGAGGCCTTTGCTTCTGTAATCAAACACACAACAATCCTCAATCTCACCCTCTCACTTGAAATTCCAAAATTGTGTCATTTGCATTTCACTAGCCATTTTTAGTTACAGAAGTTCTGGGTGCAAACCAAGTATCCCAATAGCTTGTAAACATCATTTGTGAGCTGTTCTTCATCTCCACCATCCTCAAAAACCACCCGAACTCAAAATCACCATTTTTACCTCCATTAACATACCTTTGAAGCCTTAACCTTCAAACTCTATCTAAACTCACACATTGGCCAAATTAACCATTCAAACACCTTCTATATACCATATAGAGACAATCCAAACCATCAAACAAGTTCTGTAACACTCAGAATCAAATCCACCATTTCACATTTCTTGTTTTGTAGGTGCTATCGAGTTTGAAGTTCCAAGTACTTTCAGTTCATCCCAGACATTCAGTTAGCATCCTTAGGACCTAAGGAAGCTATTTGGATCATTACAAAACTTCTGTAACACCTCCAAGCAAGGGTTTGATCTCCACTTTCAGAGGTAAAAACTATTACTTAGAACTCATAGATAGAGGCATCATTTAAAACAAAACTCGATACAAATCTACTCAGAATCATGTAGGGAATAAAAGCCCTAAGGTTTTAGGGATTAATTGTGCATATTCATCATTTAATTTTAATTTGAAATTTTCGGGTTCTTGAGCATTTTCATGAAATTCATGAGTTATAGTGAAAATAAATGAAAACTAAGATCATATTTAAAATCCTTGCGAAATTATGAGTAAGATGCTATATTCACATGTTTGATTTGATGCGAAAATTAGAGAGTTGCAATTTTGAAAAAAAAATGTTACACTAACAGTAACAACGAAGAAGATGAAGTTTGAAAATTAATTTTTTGAACTTTGTTTATTTTATATTTATTGCAAGTATTTTCTATAACGACTGCATCATTACGACTGTATCGTTTTTGTGTTGTTTATTTATATTTCCTATTTTAATATTATAATTTAAAAATCCAAAAAATATTATTATTTTAGTCATTTAAAAATTAATTCAAAAACAAGTCTTTTATATATTAAAAAATCCTAAAAAACAATTTATTTTTGATATTTCCATCAACTAAACTCTTGTTATTTTTGTGTGAATATTCTTAGGGCTAGGTTTATGTCTTCTTTGACTTTCCCATGTACCCTTAGACCATTTCTATTTTAGAATTTGGAAATTTAATCATTAAAAAAATCAATTAGGTTTAGGTGTGATTTCAAAACCCTAAGTTTCAAAACCCTAATTCAAAAAACTTCTTGATCTTTGCTTATCCATGTTAAATGTGATTTGTTTACCTTGATCATTGTCTTTTGTTCATGTGAATGTACTTGTTGATTTTATCCTTGTATTCTTATATTTGTTATCCATTGTATGTACTTTGTTTACCAACTCCTTCTTTAAAACCTTGGTACTAAGAGGAGAATTATTCCCGGTGAAACTCCCCTTAGTCCATTGACCTTGTATTGATAAAACTCAACCAACCCCTTTTTTTTAAAACCTTGGTACTAAGAGGAGAATTATTCCCGGTGAAACTACTCTTAGTGCATTGACCTTATATTGCTAAAACTCAACACCAAAAACGATTTTGGCCACTTTGGCCCTTTTATTTTCCTTTTAAGAGGAACTACGAAAGCTCTAACCTCCCTTTTATTTAAAAGGGGTATGTAGGCCTAAGATGCGATATCTTATCAAGCTCACTTTCAAAAACTTCTTTTCCCATCCCCACACTCTTTTTAACAAGTTCACATATGCTTTTCAACAGATGTACACAAAAACAATAACATTTTCAAAGAGGTTCCCATGGAGTACCATGGATATGAGGGGTTCTTAAAACCTTCGCCTTGTATAACAAACCCCCTTACCCAGATATCTGATAAGTTTATTAATTTTGATTTTAAAAACTTTTGTGGGTTTTATTCGCTCTTTCTCCCATTCCTTTGGGAAACAATAAAGCGCGGTGGAGACTCTGTTGGAAACAAAATGAGCTAAGTCTTTCCCATGTCTTTAGTCTCACCAATTTCACCGCTACAGACACAAAAATAGGTTGAAACTCAAATGTCACAAGTTTATGCAAGTTGGAATTTTTGAGCTTTCAAGTGATGGAGTGACTTTGGGATTTTTCAGTGTGTTTGAATTTCAGAAGCAAATGCCTCTATTTATATGCACAATTTATAGTTTGTGGGGGGGGGGGGGGGGGAATCAGACCAAATGGTGCTGGTTTTCTTCTTTGTAAAGAAATGTGAAAGTTATGGTTTAATGTCCTTTGCAAGCTTTAATCAAGAATATACGGAGGCTCTTTAGCATCTTAGATGGTTGCTTGTTGGATTTGAAGTGCTTTTGGGTGCAGAAGCAACAAGGTATGAGCTCAAGATTTAAAGTTGGTGACAAAAGCACCTTTTCAAAAATAGAAGTCATGGCTTTAGTGCAAAATGGCACGATCCTTTGGTTAATGGCCAAAACACTCGGGAAATGAATCAAATCCTTGTGTAAACTTTTGATTAAGGAAGGATTTGCAAGTTATAGGATTTGTAACACAAATATCTCAAAGATTTGAATGAATTTACAACTTGGTTGACCAAAAAATAAACTTATAATTCAAACAAGGATGCCCAACTTCATATCTTCGATTCTCCTTGCTAAAAAGGCTATGGAGGAGTTCTTGTACTTTTTTAAAAGCCCTAAACATCCTATACAACTTTGGTGTTTATATTTTTCTCAAATTCTTAAGGGATCTTGATGGAAAGTGGCTTCAAAGTTGCTAACTTTTTAGGATAAAATCTGACTTGTAAATGTTTTCTAAGTGTTTCAAAAAGTTGACAACTTTATGGCTCCATAACTTATAATCTATTAACTTTTTGGAGCTTCCTTAACAAGGTCAAAGTTGTAGATGATAACTCCCTCTTCATTTCAGCCTTTGGAGCACAAAATAAGGTTGCTTATTGAAGAAGTTATGAGCTTTCAAAGTTGAGCATTAAACATGTAATTTCTTCATGAAAAAGTTAAAACCCTAACTTTGACTTTTGAATTCTTGTTTTATTTTCTTGATTAATCTTGATCAATTGAATTCAATAATATAATATTTGTGATTTTGATCTTCAAAAGTTCATGGTTGACCAAATTTCCTAAAAGTTAAAGTTGATCTTAGACAGTTGACTTTTTCCAATTGAATTGCATTCTTCCAAGTATCGATTGAATCAAGCTCTTCTAGCCAAATGAATGATATGAATGGATTATTATGAGGCATTGAATCATGTTTTGAGCCATAACACCTTGCCTTGATGAAAAGTCAACTTTCCAGAGAATTAGGTAAAAAGCCCTAGTGTACTAGATGAATTTGAAAGTTGTTGATCTTGATTTTAACCACACTTGGGCTTGGATATTGATGAGGGAAATTACTTGAGCATATGAGAAAGTTTGAGCCACCTTGTGAGCTTCAAAACCCTAATTGGCTTGAGCTCCTTGATCAATCATGTATCTTGTGAAACAAGCAAACACAATATTTTTGTATATTTTTTGTTAGAAAATGATGCATGAATGATTATGAATGATGATAACGATGATCACAGTCTTTGAGGTTCAATGCAAATTGTTGCACCCCAAAATTTTCCCTCTTTCTTTGTGCTATAAGTTATCAACGACGTTTATTTCGTCGCTCAAAAATGAAGAAAAATAATAAAGAGTTCAATATGTACGTGGTGTCTACAATCGTTAATTCAATTGAGCTTCATTGGATTTCATGTGGAGGAGTTCTTATGTGCTTAATTTTTATCTTCCTCAAGAATTCCTCAAAGCTTCTTTGTTATGTCAGTTTGAAATACCAATGCGAGTCATGACATGAGAGGTGAATTTGTAGATTCATTGTGATCAAAGAAGTTTTTGTTCTCATCACTGTTACTCGTTATTTACAATACAAGTTGACTTGGATCTAAGACGGCATGCAAGGTTTTAATTCACATTCTTGTGCAAGTATGAGGTATAAAGTTGTGTCGATTCAAGAGACTACTTAATGACATGAATTTAGATTTGTGTTCAAGATTAATCGGTTCATTCTTAAGCATATGATTTATCAAGAATTAATTCAAGCTTGCAAAAATGGAAGATTCATTCATAAGGTCTTAGCACACAAAGTTCTATAACTCAAATCATAACATTCATTCGAATCATTCAAAGCAATTTCTTACAAAATTCATCATTCAAGTTCAAATTTTCAAAGAATTACAAAAAGAGTTCACATTCCGTTACAAAATTCAGATACAGTCATTCAATTCCAAGTCCTGACTCTTGAAAAGATATTTCTCTTAAATTCTATAAATAATGCTCAGGATCTTCGATCAATTCTTCTTGGCGAAGTTCTTTCATATCATATGATCTCTTTGCTTCCAAAACCATGTGCTCAACCTGCAAAATGGGAAATTGTACCGGTTCAAATACTCTTCACGCATAAGTTCAAGCCATCACGATAAACCGAAACGGGTTCACGGAACTTTAACAGTATAGCAGCAATTCAGAAGAGGGGAGAATAACAGAAATTCAAAACCGAAAAACTCACCATAACAGAATTGAGAGGGATGTAACAAACTTTTCTCGGTTCTTCAATCTTCATCTTTCTCCCTTCACCGAAAATCAACACCTTGAATCTTCTCTGCACATAATCATCGAACCTTCATCTTCAATCCATTCAATCTTCATTCTTCTTCCTCAACAAAACCTATAACAGAAAATCTCATAACCTCCATCACACAGAAACTCACTCTCAATTGATTCATTATCCTCATTGATCACCACCAAATCCTCTCTTCAACCACAAAGAACCTGCACCAAATTATCCTCATCATTCATCGCTCACAACCATATCGCAAAAGAACAGGGAAGCAATAATCATAAGAAGCAGAAGACTAATATGAACCTGAGCATCGGACGTTCGCAGTTGCCATGGAATACGCACCGGATTCTTCTTCTTCCGTATTTCGCGAGCGTTCGGTTTTCTGAATCGGACTGAGAAGGTTTCCATGAATCGGAGCCGAAAACGGATACATCAAAGAGAAGCAACCGAACAGAGACGAGATCGGAAATTGGGGAATAACCGAGTAAGAGATCGATTCGGAGAGGATGAGCAATAGATTGTGAAATGAGAGACGAGAAACAAGAGCGGTGTGGTTGTGTAGGTTGATTCACGGCGAGTTGAAGAGGCTTTCATCGGAGAAGTCTCACCGAAGATGATGTACATCACCGCCGCGAGTTCAAGAGTGAAGAAGGAGCCTCTCCTGACGCCGCCGTTCGCCGTCTTGTTCACGAGAGAAAGAGGAAGCTTCGTTCACCTCAATGAGTCACCATGTAATTTTGACCTAATCCTCTTTCAAGTCTTATCTTTGAGTTTTAATTTGATTAATGTGATTAAATGAGATTAATGTGAGCTTAATATGTTTAACTCATGTTTAATTGTTTGATAATTGAATCATAACCTTGGGCTCCTCTCACGAAATGCTAGTCTCACCCCTATAAGCCCAATTACACTGTTTTTTTGTGCTGAATGAATCTTACAAAAACACTCTGTTTGGGCCATGCTTGGGCCTGCGCCCCTATTTCACTGCACCATCAATTTCAGAAGAAACCCCCCTGTGTGCATAGCTTTCTATTTGAAACTTGTTTTTTTATCTGGCTTGTTTTCTATCATTTTTAGTATAATAAAAATCACATGAAATCAATTGTTTTGTTAGCTTCTCAACATGATAAAAAATAATCAAAAACATGTAATATTTTGCTTGTTAGAATTTATTTGTTTTGTTACATAGTTTAGTTTTAATTCTTTGATAAAATGCCATGAAAAATATTATGTTTGATTAGATTTCTCGCATTGATAAAAAGAGATAATAAAAAACATGTAATCTTTTACTTGTTAGACTTTAATTGCTTTCTTACATAGTTCTATTCTAGTTTTAGTTGAAAATGTCATAAAAAAACAATTTAATCTTGTTAGATTTTTGTTTGGGATTTAATTAGAATTTAATTTCTATTATTTTCTATGGCGGGTGCGTGCCACCTTGTTTTCACTGATTTGGTTGTTGAGATGTGTGAGGTACTTCGAGAGAGCCTTTGATTGCGATTCGACTTGTTTCGTGTTCCACTTTACTTGTGGGACACGAATTCGCTTTTGGTGCGATTGGTTTGCATCGTGTTTCACTTTATTTGTGGGACACGAACTTATTCCCGATGCGATTCACCTGATCTCTCATTCATTGAGATGTATATTCCTGTATTGTCTGGATTGTATTTCTTGCAGGTTGCTTGTGTGGTTGTGTTTTATACGCACCACGTAGCGGTTGTGATTTATTTTCACACCGCATCGCTTTGACGCTTATGCTAGACTCCTGGCTTTGCTGGATGTTAGATTACGTGAAGTTTCTTAGTTCTGCTTGCGTTGCTAGCTCACTGCGGATTTGCTATCCGCTCGGTATCTCCTCGTCCCTTTTACCGCTTTCCGCATCATCCTTTAACATGAGAAGTAGGTCCTAGACATGCATCTGGCCAAGTCCTCGAAAGAGGCTCTGTTTTTGTTGGTGTGTTTACATTTGTGCTTTGCGGCAGGGAGTCACGGTGTAATAAGTCCTATATGGCACTCCGTTAAGTCCTCAGGGAAGGCACGCGGAAAGGGTTAGCAATCAACCCCCGCCTAGTCTCATCGAGTCTGTTCAGTAAGCGCACGCTACGCGTTGCTCGCTTCTGAACCTGCACAAGATCTTGTTATCGAGTATGTCAGGAAAAGGGTTCATGTAGCCGGACCCCCGCCTTTCCTATAGCTCGCGTCGCTCGACGTTGATGCTCGGTGTACGCACGCACCGTTTTCCTTTACAATCCGTGACGGCTTGGTTGCTGAGAGGGGTCCGCCCTCTTGTCTATGGCCCGATCATTTTCGCGAGGTCTAATGCTTGGTTGACTTGGGTTGAGCTGCTCCCCTTGGCTATGGCGGGACCGCTTTTCTACCACTCGGTCAGTACCGTTGGTTTGTTTGCTTTACGAGCGGATGCTCGTTTGTGTGCTCATTGTTTGCTTTTGCCTTTTCCCCGTAGGTTGCTAGTTTAGTTTAGACTTGTACCCTTTGTATGATAACATTAGGTAGCAAGCTTTCCCCCTTAGCTTAGGTTTTCCTCATGCATTCTTTAAAACACAAACCACACTCTTTGAATTTCTTTTCTTAAGAGCTTGTTATTTCCGCTCCATTCCCAGCATAAGTCTCCAAAGGTCGAGCAGCGGAGTGTGAATGTAACTCGTTCACCTAAAAAACACAAAACAAATAGAAACTATTTAGCCGAGCTACGGTAGCTCTGATTCTGCAAAACAGATACGTAGGCAGCGGGGTAGGGCCCGTGCGAGCATAATCCTTTCTTTTCCCTACATTTTGCATTCATTTTAGTCCAGATTAGCGTAGATTTGTTACACACCCTTAGTTTTAGACACAAGCGTGGATACCATCGAGTACGATGGGCGCGAGGGGTGCTAGCACCTTCCCCTCGCGTAACCGACTCCCTTACCCTTTTCTCTGGTCGTGAGACCGTTGTTTTGTTTTGTGGTTTGCTGGCATTCCCTTCCTTTTCAGGATAAATATGTTAGTGGCGACTCTGTTAATTTTCGCGGTAGCGACAGCTGGCGACTCTGCTGGGGATGTCTCGACCTATTGCGGGTCCGGACTTAGCGAGTCGATCCTAGCGCTTGTGTGTTTATCTTTGGGTGTTTTTACTGCTTTGCATATTTACCTGTTTGCATTGCATTCTATGTGCGCTTTTACTTCTCTGCATCATATTCTGGACTGTCTGGATTTCTATCTGTGGGTGGGTGTTTCAAGAGGTAAAAGGCCCAATACCCAGGCTATGAGTGATACCATAGGAACTAGGAATAGAATGGCCGTGACGGACAGAAGGCGTATGCCTGATTGATCTGATCACGTATCCACGGGCAGAGCTTGGTGGAATGAGGCAATATCGTATGATAGCGCCTACATTCGATCCTCTGTTGGCTTTTCGACCTACCTTGACCTAGATTTACCCGTGAGTGGGGCGGGAATCAATCATTGCTTAACAGGTACATTGATGGTGACTTTGATTCTTGATCAAGGGTTACCGCTGTTCTTGTTCGAGGGTTACCATGGTTCTTGTTCGAGGGTTACTATGGTTCTTGTTCGAGTTGTTTTGTTCCTGTTATGATGACTATGGTTCTGTTTCTATTGATTATGGCCCGTGATCTACGGGGAGTTCCGAATTGGTGCCGAACCTTTGAACCTGTGTCGTGTGATTTCTCGGCATCCCAGATATATCCAATATTGTGGTTCCCACCACTTTGCATCATTGCATATTTACTTTCCAAAAATGATGTACAAAAAATAACTAGCATACTAGCATATGTGTTCCTTCCATTTCTAAGGAATCATATCTTTAAGCCTCGGGTCGAGCTCTTCTATCTTTTGTTATCTAAAAAATCAAAAATACGAGGATTCCTTGGAAATCGAATGAACATGGCATTGCATTCATATCATCCATCTCATACATTTCATGCATAACAGGTGTTCAGGATCGAGGATCTCTTATTCAGACTTGGTACTCTCATCAGACTCAGAGACTTGATTTGTTCTTATTGTGTGTTCAAAGATCATTCTTGGAATAACTTTGTGGGGTGACCAAGAGGAAAGCTCAGTTGAGGTTCTTCTTGAAGACTTGTCTTATGCTCATTTGCTTCCATGCTTGCTTTATTTGCAACTGGTTAAGCTCAGTATTGTGTGGATATCTACAAATTCTATGCTTGATGACGATGACACTAGGTGTGAGTCCTATTCTAGGGCACCTGGTCTTGATGTTATGATCTGCAAGTATTTGAAATTGTTTGGGGCTCCCGCACGAGGGATAAGCAAGACATTGTCTATCTTGAGCATTGCACCATTTGCATTGTTCGAATCCCTAAAGCACTTACAAAATTCCGTGTGACTTCGCCATAATCTTCTTCCAGGTAGTAATCGAGAGTGATATGCAGAGACACCTCTCATTCTCAAGGTTCTGCTTCATATCCCGAGTTACCTCTTCCCGGAGTTTATTGTTCAGTAGCCTTTGCTTGTCAACAGAGACGGAAGGTGTATAAGAAATAAGCTGATGTGATCCTAGTGCCATTATGTTCAGTTGCTTCTGTGCTTGATGGAATTTCAGTTGGTTAAAGATTCGTGCTTTGGGTGTTTCTCACCACAAATAGATCTCCTAATTTCGATGACAATACTCGGTGTGTTCCATGCTGGGGAACCTAATCATAATGTCAAGCCTTGCAAGATGTTGAGGTACAAAAAGTCCAGAACTTGCTTGAAACAAAGATGTTTGAGTTTACTCATAATGGTTCCTACTAGTCCATCCCATTTCATCTGCTGCAAGTAGAATGTTTGTTCTTCCTCAAGGAAGTTACTCATGAGAATCACTTGCAACTTGTACTGCCAGGGGCTTCCTTTCCAACAACTATTGTGTGTTCCAAGTAACGACTTTGGTAGCCAAGCGTCAGAGGTTATTGTTGTTTGCTGATAATAATACAAGTTTCCTCCATTCATGATGGTGTTTTCTATTTCAGCAGCTATATTTGGGGCTCTCGACCGAGGGATAAGCAAGACGCCTTGTATCTTGAGTCTGTGCACCATGTGCATGGCTCAAATCCCTGAAATCTGGACACTTGCAACTTCTGTATGACTTTGCCGAAATCTTCTTCCAAGAAGTGATCTAAAGTGTTCTAAAGTAGTGCTTGGTGTACTTTCCACCCTGGAGGCACTTGGTTATCTGATTGAAGGCTGTCAGCCATTCAAAGACAAGGTTCAAGACCTGATTGATTCAAAGGCTATCACATTCGCACTTGAAAGCCAGAATTGAAGTTCTCCTCCGACTCAGCGGATCTTTTGAAGCAATAAGTCCATACGGAGAGGATCTCCTCAACATTGGCAATTCCTAATTCATCGTGCATGTTCACGTTTAAGCTTTCTTGCTTTGTTCAATACTGTTGCATGCAAAACTTGTTTATTTTTGAACTATAATCATAATGCATTGGATATGTTTGTCTTAAAAAAAAATCCATTCGCTTTTGCTCTTATATGTTTTTCTATGCTTTTTGTGATACTTAACTCTTGCTACATAAAGCACGATAACTCCGTAGGGAGAATGATGAACATAATACCAAGAACCTCAAATGGTATGCTTTTGAGTAAAACCCTGTTGATGATGTACAGGCATTGTTTCAAATTCCCAAACACTGGAGATATAAGGGAGTGAAACCCTCGATAACCCCTTTGAGCCTTGAAGTAGGAGTTTCTTTTCTATACGAAAAAGCCCTCACATTTAACCCAGGGGCGGGTAGTGTTCAGTTAACCTGATCGAACATTCAAAATTCATCAGGAGCACACATCTAAGGATACAATAATGGTTGTCTTTCAAAAGATTGAGGAAAGTCAAATCCACAACGGTTATCCCTCACCTCAGGAGGTCGAGACATCAAATTTATCCCTCACATCAGGAGGTCGAGACCAACATCAAATCCGTTGTGGTTTATCCCTCACATCAAGAGGTCAAAATATGACGATACCACAATGGTAATTCTTCATCAATCAATGACTCAGGCAGTCACAATCACATCCAACAAATCAAAGACTCAGGATCACACGACTTGTTCAAAGGAAAAAATGAATGAAAAAGAAAAGAAAAAGAAAGCCCGCTAAGTCAACAAGTTGAAAGCATGTGATTTAGGCAAAAATTAGGGCATCCCGCTGGACATCCAAATCAAAATTCAAAAGAATTTGTCCAGGCAAAAGTTAGGGAAACGAAAAAAAAAGCAAAGAAAAAGCGAAAAACAAGGATTACAAAATAAAGATCCTCAACAAAGAACAAAGTCGTGTGGTCAGACACCAAAAAACAAAAGGTAAAGTGACTGCCGTGTCCAGAAGACCTCTTTGATTCCTCAATCATCTCAACCTCCTCTTGAAAGATGAATGCTCGTGTCGAGTTAACTGAACTTAGGATTGGAGAACATCACGAAGGGGTGGGCACCAAATAATTTGAGCCTAAAAATCCTTTTTTCTAAAAAACCGTGAACCTGACCACGTTACAACCCTTAAAAGTCCTAACTGAAGCATGGGTTAATTTGAAAGCAGACTATACACGAGAATACGGTAAGCTGACTCCTAGGAGATCCGCTAAACGCTTGAGTTGGTATCACACCATCTTTCTTTCATAAAAAACTTGATGTTACGACATCCTTTCAAAAAGTTTCTTTAAACTTTGAGACAAACATACTCTTTGCATTAGAATTATATTTCTCATAATAAACATTCTTTGCATATGAACAAGTGCTTGGCATCAAGAAAGTTTCCATCATGAACTTCAGATGAAAACGTTTTATCCTCCCGAAGGACAAGTTGTCTTCCGAACTCCGTTGAGTAGAGGCAACAATATTTCAAAGTCTGATCACCCTCATGGGCACAAAAGCATTTGATTACTCTATCGAGTAAGTTTTCAATCAATCTGAGGCAATCAGGTCAAGATTCAAAAAATCTCTCAAAGTGCTAAGCAATCAGGGGCATTCACCCAAGCACAGTCAAACCTACCTACAATACAAGTCAGACAGGGGCATGGTGCCAAAATTCTTGATACTGGGGCAAGTCAGTTTGATATCTCGAGAAGTCCTTACGAGACGAATTTCTTCAAAGTCCCTACAGGCTGGGGCAAAGCACTATGCAATAACTTTTTTTTCTCATCAAGAGGTAATCAGTTTAAGTTCAGTTGTGAGCTAAACAACTTATGAACTTGAGAACCATCAGGGTCGTCATCCTCAGCAGTTAGAAGCTGAAAATCCAATACTTGTTGGCATCCTTACAATTAATGCGAATATGTAGAATTCTTTGAAAGCCAATGTCTGTTTGGTCCCCTTTGAAGTCAACGCTTGCTTGGCCCCTTAAGCCCACTTCCTGGTGGCATCTTCTCGAAGAACCAATGCATGTTTGATACTCCGGCTAATACATGCTTGGTGTTCTAATCACTTCTTGCTTGTCAACTCAATGAATCCATTCCCTGTGTGGAGAGTTTCAAAGCTCGGATGTCTGACAATTTGTTGCTTTTGCATGTTCCCATCGTGGGTGAGCATTGTTATCCTCTGCCATGTGAGGAGATCTCGTGAGGACGTCATGCGATATCCTGGGGCATTTCATCTCTTTAACTCGCAGGTACATCCTTTCGAGTACACCATGTCAGCGCGTTGGCGCATCTAGCCTAATAAGATATTCTCACTCCCCAGCTGAGTGCATCATAATGGGAGACTCTCATTCCCCAGTTGAGTATATCTAGATGAGATTTTCTTCGTTCCAAGATTCTCATATCCTTAGCAAAGCACATCTCGATGCATTCTCCGTGCTCCAGAAGCCTTATTCTCCGACAGAATGCCTTCTCCCCAGTTGAATCATGATTGAATGGTATCTGATTCCCCAGCAAGCTCTTAATGAGGTTCTTTGCCCGAATGCCTCTCTTTCCCCAGTAGAGCGCTTCTCTCTCCATCAGATGGACCTGTTGTCCCCAAGAGAGTCATCTTATTCCCCAGTGGAGTTACCTTAACAAGAGGTTCTTATGCCAAGTCCCTTATCCCCAGCGGATCTCTCATCTCCCTAGTGGATCGCTATGTAGAAGTATTCATCTTCCCCACTGAATTCTTTCCTCAGCAAAGATTCATGTGCATCCTCAGCAGAATCTATGTCCGTCCAGGATTTCCCCAGCGGAATGCGTCATATACAAGCAAGTTGGTCACTCCCCATCAGAGCTGTCTCCATGACTTGCCTTTATCTTCACATCCCCAGGGTGTCGAGAATTTGCTTCTCTATATGAAGTTGCCATGGTTTTCCCCAAGCAGTTAATTGGGATGTTCTTATCTTCAAGCAAGATCTATTCCCCAAGCAGAGCTCGCATCTAGATTTGATCATCTCCAACAGATTTCTGATCCGTCTTTGCCAGCTCGCAGGTAGTGACTCTAGGTCACTCATTTTGTTCTCCCCGCAGAGTTCCATGTGCTCTCTCCAGGACTTCTTCCGCAATTCAGTGCTCCTCCGTTGTCTCCCCAAGCAACGCTCGAATCATGCATCATTCGCATTGCATTCACAAAAGCGTATAGCGTCTTCCTCCTCGGAAACGTTATTTCATACACATTCATACATGCATCATGCATAAACCATATCATATCTGCTGTTTCCTTCTGCAGGAAAGTTATCCAGATTCAAATGCTCCATAGAGAGCAATATTCGCCTAGTCATTACAGGCGCTTATCCTGATGTTTTGAATCAGACGAGGATTGTTCTACTTATTTTCTGGCGTAGCTCAGATTAGTTCAAAGACATTCCTATTCCCGATGCCCCCCAGATCGGTGGAAGATATTTGTTCCTATTCCTGATAAATCAGACTTTCAGTTGAAGGAACCGCCTCCGGATCTCCCAAGATCTTCCGAAGGAGCAAGCCCTCTGATACATCAGATCAGTTGGAAATATCTACTCCCTGACGATTTAGTTCGTTCAGAAGAAGAAACTCGTTTGCCCAGTCCTGATACCTTACTATCAGTTGAGGACGTTTTCTTTACCCGGCGTACACAGTTCGGAAGAAACATCTGTTCCTATCCTAATATCCAGTTTCAGATTAGTTGAAGGAACCGCCTCCGGATCTCCCGTGATCTTACTAAGGAGCCAGCCACTGATATCATCAGATCAGATGGAGATGTTTGCCTGATTGACTTTTTCATTCAGATGAAGATTGTCCTACTTATTTTCTGGCATCATGTCCAGATCAGTTTAAAGGCATTCTTTCCCCGGCGTACACAGTTCGGAAGAGATATTGTTCCTATCCTGATTTCCAGTTCAGTTGAAGGAACCGCCTCCGGATCCCCGTGGTCTTACGAAGGAGCTAGCCGCTAATTCCCAGATTAGTTGGAATATCTGCCTGATGATTTAATTGCATCAGAAGAGATGTCTGCCCAGATTCCCAGATCATGATTCCCAGATCAGAGATACCTATTACCCGTTGATGTCCGATTCAACCGATGTATCTCCCTCGATTCCCAGATCGACTTAAGACATCTATCCCGATGCAAGTTCGGAGACATCTGCTACGTCTGATACTCAGATCAGTCGAGATGTTCCTTCTCTTGATAACCAGATCATTTGAAGTGTTTCCCCTGCCTGTGGGTGCCCGTTCCTTCTTATTACAAGTTGGAGCATATTTATTTGTCCATATCAATTGAAGTTTTTTTCCCTGCCTGCGGGGTGGTACATTCCTTCTTATTGCAAGATGGAATCTTCTATTGATCAAGAGCGCAAATTTTCGAGTTCATTCTAGTATTCAATCTCCTTCCACCTCAACGGTTCGAAACTTTCGTTTCTCACTCGTCAGGTTCAAGAAGTTTGAATAGGGGCAGCTGTTGCACCCCAAAATTTGCCCTCTTTCTTTGTGCTATAAGTTATCAACGACGTTTATTTCGTCGCTCAAAAATGAAGAAAAATAATAAAGAGTTCAATATGTACGTGGTGTCTACAATCGTTAATTCAATTGAGCTTCATTGGATTTCATGTGGAGGAGTTCTTATGTGCTTAATTTTTATCTTCCTCAAGAATTCCTCAAAGCTTCTTTGTTATGTCAGTTTGAAATACCAATGCGAGTCATGACATGAGAGGTGAATTTGTAGATTCATTGTGATCAAAGAAGTTTTTGTTCTCATCACTGTTACTCGTTATTTACAATACAAGTTGACTTGGATCTAAGACGGCATGCAAGGTTTTAATTCACATTCTTGTGCAAGTATGAGGTATAAAGTTGTGTCGATTCAAGAGACTACTTAATGACATGAATTTAGATTTGTGTTCAAGATTAATCGGTTCATTCTTAAGCATATGATTTATCAAGAATTAATTCAAGCTTGCAAAAATGGAAGATTCATTCATAAGGTCTTAGCACACAAAGTTCTATAACTCAAATCATAACATTCATTCGAATCATTCAAAGCAATTTCTTACAAAATTCATCATTCAAGTTCAAATTTTCAAAGAATTACAAAAAGAGTTCACATTCCGTTACAAAATTCAGATACAGTCATTCAATTCCAAGTCCTGACTCTTGAAAAGATATTTCTCTTAAATTCTATAAATAATGCTCAGAATCTTCGATCAATTCTTCTTGGCGAAGTTCTTTCATATCATATGATCTCTTTGCTTCCAAAACCATGTGCTCAACCTGCAAAATGGGAAATTGTACCGGTTCAAATACTCTTCACGCATAAGTTCAAGCCATCACGATAAACCGAAACGGGTTCACGGAACTTTAACAGTATAGCAGCAATTCAGAAGAGGGGAGAATAACAGAAATTCAAAACCGAAAAACTCACCATAACAGAATTGAGAGGGATGTAACAAACTTTTCTCGGTTCTTCAATCTTCATCTTTCTCCCTTCACCGAAAATCAACACCTTGAGTCTTCTCTGCACATAATCATCGAACCTTCATCTTCAATCCATTCAATCTTCATTCTTCTTCCTCAACAAAACCTATAACAGAAAATCTCATAACCTCCATCACACAGAAACTCACTCTCGATTGATTCATTATCCTCATTGATCACCACCA
The DNA here is from genome assembly GCF_029867415.1 of Vicia villosa. Lineage (NCBI taxonomy): Eukaryota > Viridiplantae > Streptophyta > Magnoliopsida > Fabales > Fabaceae > Vicia > Vicia villosa. Next base: position 381,206 of record NW_026705286.1, on the reverse strand, counting down.
AATCCTCTCTTCAACCACAAAGAACCTGCACCAAATTATCCTCATCATTCATCGCTCACAACCATATCGCAAAAGAACAGGGAAGCAATAATCATAAGAAGCAGAAGACTAATATGAACCTGAGCATCGGACGTTCGCAGTTGCCATGGAATACGCACCGGATTCTTCTTCTTCCGTATTTCGCGAGCGTTCGGTTTTCTGAATCGGACTGAGAAGGTTTCCATGAATCGGAGCCGAAAACGGATACATCAAAGAGAAGCAACCGAACAGAGACGAGATCGGAAATTGGGGAATAACCGAGTAAGAGATCGATTCGGAGAGGATGAGCGATAGATTGTGAAATGAGAGACGAGAAACAAGAGCGGTGTGGTTGTGTAGGTTGATTCACGGCGAGTTGAAGAGGCTTTCATCGGAGAAGTCTCACCGAAGATGATGTACATCACCGCCGCGAGTTCAAGAGTGAAGAAGGAGCCTCTCCTGACGCCGCCGTTCGCCGTCTTGTTCACGAGAGAAAGAGGAAGCTTCGTTCACCTCAATGAGTCACCATGTACTTTTGACCTAATCCTCTTTCAAGTCTTATCTTTGAGTTTTAATTTGATTAATGTGATTAAATGAGATTAATGTGAGCTTAATATGTTTAACTCATGTTTAATTGTTTGATAATTGAATCATAACCTTGGGCTCCTCTCACGAAATGCTAGTCTCACCCCTGTAAGCCCAATTACACTGTTTTTTTGTGCTGAATGAATCTTACAAAAACACTCTGTTTGGGCCATGCTTGGGCCTGCGCCCCTATTTCACTGCACCATCAATTTCAGAAGAAACCCCCCTGTGTGCATAGCTTTCTATTTGAAACTTGTTTTTTTATCTGGCTTGTTTTCTATCATTTTTAGTATAATAAAAATCACATGAAATCAATTGTTTTGTTAGCTTCTCAACATGATAAAAAATAATCAAAAACATGTAATATTTTGCTTGTTAGAATTTATTTGTTTTGTTACATAGTTTAGTTTTAATTCTTTGATAAAATGCCATGAAAAATATTATGTTTGATTAGATTTCTCGCATTGATAAAAAGAGATAATAAAAAACATGTAATCTTTTACTTGTTAGACTTTAATTGCTTTCTTACATAGTTCTATTCTAGTTTTAGTTGAAAATGTCATAAAAAAACAATTTAATCTTGTTAGATTTTTGTTTGGGATTTAATTAGAATTTAATTTCTATTATTTTCTATGGCGGGTGCGTGCCACCTTGTTTTCACTGATTTGGTTGTTGAGATGTGTGAGGTACTTCGAGAGAGCCTTTGATTGCGATTCGACTTGTTTCGTGTTCCACTTTACTTGTGGGACACGAATTCGCTTTCGGTGCGATTGGTTTGCATCGTGTTTCACTTTATTTGTGGGACACGAACTTATTCCCGATGCGATTCACCTGATCTCTCATTCATTGAGATGTATATTCCTGTATTGTCTGGATTGTATTTCTTGCAGGTTGCTTGTGTGGTTGTGTTTTATACGCACCACGTAGCGGTTGTGATTTATTTTCACACCGCATCGCTTTGACGCTTATGCTAGACTCCTGGCTTTGCTGGATGTTAGATTACGTGAAGTTTCTTAGTTCTGCTTGCGTTGCTAGCTCACTGCGGATTTGCTATCCGCTCGGTATCTCCTCGTCCCTTTTACCGCTTTCCGCATCATCCTTTAACATGAGAAGTAGGTCCTAGACATGCATCTGGCCAAGTCCTCGAAAGAGGCTCTGTTTTTGTTGGTGTGTTTACATTTGTGCTTTGCGGCAGGGAGTCACGGTGTAATAAGTCCTATATGGCACTCCGTTAAGTCCTCAGAGAAGGCACGCGGAAAGGGTTAGCAATCAACCCCCGCCTAGTCTCATCGAGTCTGTTCAGTAAGCGCACGCTACGCGTTGCTCGCTTCTGAACCTGCACAAGATCTTGTTATCGAGTATGTCAGGAAAAGGGTTCATGTAGCCGGACCCCCGCCTTTCCTATAGCTCGCGTCGCTCGACGTTGATGCTCGGTGTACGCACGCACCGTTTTCCTTTACAATCCGTGACGGCTTGGTTGCTGAGAGGGGTCCGCCCTCTTGTCTATGGCCCGATCATTTTCGCGAGGTCTAATGCTTGGTTGACTTGGGTTGAGCTGCTCCCCTTGGCTATGGCGGGACCGCTTTTCTACCACTCGGTCAGTACCGTTGGTTTGTTTGCTTTACGAGCGGATGCTCGTTTGTGTGCTCATTGTTTGCTTTTGCCTTTTCCCCGTAGGTTGCTAGTTTAGTTTAGACTTGTACCCTTTGTATGATAACATTAGGTAGCAAGCTTTCCCCCTTAGCTTAGGTTTTCCTCATGCATTCTTTAAAACACAAACCACACTCTTTGAATTTCTTTTCTTAAGAGCTTGTTATTTCCGCTCCATTCCCAGCATAAGTCTCCAAAGGTCGAGCAGCGGAGTGTGAATGTAACTCGTTCACCTAAAAAACACAAAACAAATAGAAACTATTTAGCCGAGCTACGGTAGCTCTGATTCTGCAAAACAGATACGTAGGCAGCGGGGTAGGGCCCGTGCGAGCATAATCCTTTCTTTTCCCTACATTTTGCATTCATTTTAGTCCAGATTAGCGTAGATTTGTTACACACCCTTAGTTTTAGACACAAGCGTGGATACCATCGAGTACGATGGGCGCGAGGGGTGCTAGCACCTTCCCCTCGCGTAACCGACTCCCTTACCCTTTTCTCTGGTCGTGAGACCGTTGTTTTGTTTTGTGGTTTGCTGGCATTCCCTTCCTTTTCAGGATAAATATGTTAGTGGCGACTCTGTTAATTTTCGCGGTAGCGACACAAATGAGGTGGGATCTTAGGATCAAAAATTGGGGTACAACACCTGATACTCTCTTTTAGCGGAACTAGGAGAGATGATGTGCTGTTTTTTTACTTCTATGAAACTAATGAGCTTCCTAGGTAAATGCAAAAATCATTTATGGATTTTCGGGTATTTGGGAATGTGGCCCAATTAGAATAAAAAAAGTCTTTCATTACCTCATCTATGAAACTAGGGTAAAAACCCTTTTTCAACCGAGATAAAATAGGTTTTTCTTAGTAGTGGTTGTAATGGAGAATAATAGTCATTGAATTGGAGAGTGTCTGAGGTATCACAAGAATCGAATTACAACAACATAGTAAATATTGGTTGGATTGCTCATATGTTGACCCAGTTGTAGGACTGCAAATGCAATGTCTAATCGAATATTGAGGAGATAAATGAGTTGGCTAATCAATCTTGTGAACATACATGAGGAGGTAAATAAGTTGGCCAATCAATCTTCTATAGGGTGTTAGATCTGAGAGAGGTGTGCCTTCATTAAACTTTAAACGAGTGTCTTTAGACATTGGAGTGGTGGCAGACTTGCATCCAAGTAAACCACTGTTGAAAACAATGTCTAGGATAAATTTCCTCTAGCATGTATTGATGCCTTTGCTTGACCTTTCTAAGTCCTAAAATGTATTTTAGAGTGCCAAGTTCCTTGATTTTGAAATGGTGTTGTATTGTTGTGTTTATGTTTTGGATAATTTCTAAATTTTATTACAAGAATAATATTGAACTAAATTTAATATTTAAAACCAATGTAAATGCAGAATACATGAATAATTAAATGAAATATGGAATAGTATTTTTTTTTTATAAGCAATGGAATCTATTAACAGCACCAGAAGTGCAATAGTAACAACATTACAAGGAATCTGCAGCCTAGACAATCATACAAAATTACATGAGTTCACAACTACAACTAAACATTACAGTGACATAGATAATAATGGATAATTATACCAGTCATAAAATGAGCATTCTACCCTATTCTTACTCCATATGGCCATCCACCACCATGAGTACATCTTCACTCTATGCATTAGATCCTCCAAATCTTCCGTCGCATTCTCAAATAAGATTGAATTTCTGTGTTTCCAGGAGCACCAACACACTGCAGCCCACACTGACACCGCTCTCTTCACCGGGCAATAGCATTTCAACTTCTCCACAAACTGCAATAGATGGTTCCCACAATCCACATTGAAATCCACATGGATTCCCAGCCACTAATAAATGTTTATCCACACTGTCCTTATTTTCCTACAGTCCATAAACAAGTGCTGGGTATCCTCTATTATCGGGCATCCTAGCACACAAAAGCATTCTTCATTTTCTTCTATAATGTTTCTATGAAGAAGTTGCATACGTGTTGGGATTCTATCTTTAAGCATTCTCCACGCAAAAAGCTTAACTTTCGAAGGCATCCACGCTTTCCAAATTGTATTAATGGCTGACATGTTTTCCTCCAGTATAACCTGCCCAGCGTCATCTACTTCTTCTTGTAACTTCTCGTAATATTTTTCACCTCATACCCATCACTCCCATTCAAGGACCAAACAAACACATCCTCGACATCAGCCTTTGGTTCCACTTCCCTCAGAATAATCACGAGTTCCTCCAATTCTTGTTGTGTATGAGCATTATCAGAACCTTCCCTAATAGGAATTCTCCGCTGCCATGCTGTATTGGTTCTTACCCCCATCATAGCCACTCTACTATCAGGGATTTGCACACTAGAAAATAAGTTTGGAAATATAAATTTAAGTGGTCTATGTCCAATCCACCTGCTATGCCAAAAGGAAGTTTTATTTCCATTCCCTATTCAGCTAGTCAGCAATTGTACAAAGCCGGAGTCCTCCATTGCATCACCAATCAACATCAAATCCCTCCACCACACAGATTTAAAGTTTTTCCTTGAACATATGACCTTAAAAATTATTCTCTCCTGCAGGTTCCCATATTTTTTTTTTCTAACATTGCTTTCCATATATTGTTTTCTTCATTAACAAAACGCCATAGCCATTTAGTTAAGAGAGCCCTATTAAAAAGCTGAATGTTCTTTATACCCAACCCACCCTTCTCCTTGGGTTTATTGACTGTTTTCCAGCTTATCCAGTCTATTCCTTTCCTTTCCATAGAATTATGCCACAGGAAGTTGCGTTGAGTTTTGATTATCTCTAGTTGCACTTTTTTTGGTATTTTGAAAAAAGAGAGATAATAAAAAGGAACATTTGTTATGACAGAATTTAGAAGTGTGACTCTTCCACCGATTGACAAAAGACTTCCAATCCAAGGGCTAAACCGAGCTTTTAAGGTTGACAAAAGAGGAGCCCAAAAACTCATTCTCCTAGGGTTATCACCCACGACCAAACCAAGGAATTTGAAAGGAATTATGTCTAACTTACAAGTTAAGAAATGACTTGCCGCTTGCATGAAATGCTGCTCCATCCCGACTGCATATAGTTTGCTCTTCCACATACTCACTCGAAGCCCTGAAACCATCTCAAATCCTCGTAAAATAATCTTCAGCGCCCACACATTATTCCAGCTGCCTTCACCCACCAAAATCGTATCATCAGCGAATTGTAATAAGTCGTAAGATGCACCTCCATTCAGTTGATATCCTTTGAATCCCCCTTGCTGAATTGATCTTCTCACCATACCAGCTAACCCTTCAGCCACAATGGAAAACAGAAACGGCGACAAAGGGTCGCCTTGCCTCAAGCCCCTGCTTGCCTCAAACTCCGACGTTGGACTCCCATTCACAAGCACTGATATGTTGCTTGTGAAAACCATAGCATTCATCCATCTTAACCACTTTCTACCAAACCCCATCTTGCACAGCATTTCCTTCAGAAAATCCCAATCGACACAATCAAATGCCTGCGCGAAATCCACCTTAAAGAGAATGCACGACCTTTTGCTTCTTTTTGCATGATCAATAAGCTCATTTGCTACCAGAACACCATCCAAAATCTGTCTCCCCGGCACAAATGCTGTTTGAGAGATGGATATTAGATTTCCTATTGATTTGCTTAATCTGGCTGCAAGTAGTTTGGATATGATCTTGTAGATGCATCCAATAAGAGAGATTGGCCGGAATTCAGATAAGCCTTGAGGGTGTTCCACCTTCGGAATGAGAGCAAGGAAGGAAGCAGTGAATGCACGAGGAAGGCGAGCTTTACTGTGGAAGTCTTGGACACACTTGATTACATCCTCCCCTACAATCCCCCAACATTTCTTGATGAATCCCATATTAAAAGCATCTGGCCCAGGACTTTTATGGTTATATTGACAACTTTTATATATTATAAGGTCAACCCAATATAGAATGGTTCTGCAACTACTAGTAAAATCATAAGAGTTTACACGCAAATAAACTTGTTTTCTTTACCTAATCGTAAAGTAGAGAGTATGAAATCTTAGAGCAAACAAATGAAAGATCAAAATTCATTACAAACAAGGCCACCACTGCATGCAACAGTACCACATCTGCTAACACCTTCACAATTGATAGTTGTCATTCTTGGAGGATGAGGAAACCACATTGATTGTTAGTCTTAGGACTACTCATTTTGTGTCTGTACTTTATCCTGTTTCTCCAAAGTTTCTCAAAGCAACCAAAAAATAGTTTGCTTAGTGATTATTATTCTCCAACCAATACACTCAATCACATGTATTGTAAAAAAGCCATGTTCATCACCTAGCAACATCAGAGACAATACTTATTTGACTTCTCTGATTCAAATCATGAGGAAAGGTTTGAAGAAGGTTCATTTGTATCACACCTAATTCTTTTTCTGTTCTATCTAGCAAATACACTAACATCAAGCTTGTTCTAAAAAGCTGCAACTATTTGTTCTAGTCACTGCAATAACTTGGAATGCTAAAAATAGAGGAGTTTTCATGTGCAGCAAAACACAATGATTCTTTTATTTGGTGCATATCGAACAAGAATCATAAAACCATAACACAATCTTCAAAATAAAAGACCTATTGACGGAAAACCATATACTAGTATACTATAGTCTATAATTATATATGAGCATAGAAGACCCTCAGTTTCAAAAGCTCAATCAGCAACACAAATTAAAACTAGAATACTAGTTATGTCATAGATTTTTGCTTGTTTGAATCACAACAAGTCTACTAACTTAAACAATAACAAGATTAAAAAGAAATAAGTACCAAATATGTCATATTCAATCAAATCTGTCATGTGAGAAATAGAACAAAAGGCTCGGACATTATACATGATGAAGCAAATCAAATAACAAAAATTATCATTAGGAATCCTAATCACTTTCCTCGTCTGAGTAACCTTTGTTGATCTTGTTCATAGCAGATTCAAAAACGCTCTCAAGTTCCTTCAGAAGGTCTACAAACACAGACGTATCTTCCTCGTGGTTGCCATCAATCAAAGTTTTTCCCTTAATCATTGCAGAATTGATCTTCACTTTGTCAACAGGTGTTATGCAGCCCAATAGGCCCAAGAGAGTTAAGAAAGTGCCTTTTTATTTTAAAGACTATTGTTATTAATTTGCTGTTATTTTCGTTTGGGCCCATAGCCCAATTCTAGGATCCTCTTTGGTTCCCAACCCTAGCTATATATTTGTATCTCCTCTTTCATTTGAGTTTATGAAAAAAGTATGAAGTTGTTTATTGTCCATTTCTTTTAATGCCTATTTGATCTGAGTTTTATAGTCTAGCTAGTTCTTATCATTGGTGCTTTCATCTTCATTACTCTACCCTCCCATGGCTCCCCCAAAACCCCCAAATCTGTCCTCTAAAGAAATTTTAGAAGAAGCCATTCAACTCACTTCCCAACAGATTACTAATGCTATGCAAGAAACTAATGACCAGATTGATGATCGTTTTGCACAGATTTCTTCAGATCTGGCCCAACAAGTTGGACAGATCCGGACTCAACTTGAGAACGAGAAGTCCGTGGAGGACTCCCGCTACGAGGCGCTTATGGCTGCACTTGGCAAGATTTCGCTGCAGCAGGAGAAACAGCCACAACAGACCGCTGCTGCTACAGGACTCTCGGGAGCTAGTTCTTCCGGTAAGTCTCCCCATCAATCTTCCATCTCTTTTGGATCCACCCCTTTTTCCCACATTTTGAATTCTGCCACTACCCCTCTTAGACAATCAATTTACATGACTCAACCCATTCCTCAACCCTCTATTCCTACCCATTCTGCCACTACCCCTCTTAGACAATCAACTTACATGACTCAACCCATTCCTCAACCCTCTATTCCTACCCAGCAATGCTTCTTTTCTGCCCCTCCCCCACCACCACCACTTTTCCCTACTTACCCACAATTTATCCCAACAATTCCTACATTTTTACCTAACCAGAATTTTCAAACCCCATTCTCCCCTCCAAACCCTTACTCACAGCAAACCCATATCCCCACCCTACCACCACTCAGAACACCCAAACTTGAACTTCCCCCTTTTGATGGATCCAACCCACTAGAGTGGTTATTTCAAGCAGAACAGTTTTTTAGTTTCTACAATTATCCGACAGAAAATCGTTTGTCGCTTATTTCATTTTATATGAAAGGTGATGCTCTTGGTTGGTTTAAGTGGATGCATCATAGTCATTTGCTTACTGATTGGGTCTCTTTTACACGGGCTTTAGAGCTACGTTTTGGCCCGTCAACTTATGAAAATCATCAGGCTGAATTATTTAAGTTAAGACAAGATGGCACAGTTGTGGAATACCAAACCAAGTTTGAACAGCTAGGCAATCAGGTTGTGGGATTGCCACAAGAAGCCATTCTGAATTGCTTTATTTCTGGTCTACATGCTGACATACGAAATGAGATGGCAGTCCACAAACCTACCAACATATCACAAGCTATTGGCTTAGCTAAACTGATTGAAGCTAAACTAAAGGACTCTAAGCCCAAATTCACGAAACCCTATGCCAACACATACAGCAAGCCCATATACACTAATTCTTTGAGTCAGCCACAAAAAGTCGTTCCCAACCCTTCCACCCCACTAAACACGGTTTCTAAACCCCCTTCCACCAGTCAACCCTCCCGCTTACCCATTAGAAAATTTTCACAAGCCCAGATTCAAGAAAGAAGAGCCCAAGGGTTATGTTTTAATTGCGACGAGAAATTCATACCCGGTCACAAGTGTGCAGCAGCAAGGTTTCTTATTCTTATGTGTGAGGATGATTTTGTGGATCACGAAATTTTACATGACACAATTCAAGCGGAGGATCCACAACCAGACCCAGCGGACACATATTTTCAATTATCCACTCAAGCTCTAACGGGCCAATTTTCTCCACAAACACTTAAATTCAAAGGCTTGATTGGAGGTCTATCAGTTATGGTCCTAGTTGACACAGGGAGCACTCACAACATACTTCAGCCTCGAATAGCCCAACACCTCAATCTTGCTACCACACCAATTCCCCAATTCTCCGTTATGGTCGGTAATGGCTCTCACCTTCAATGTGAAGGAATTTGTCCCAATGTCAAACTGATACTCCAAGAAAAACAATTTAAACTACCTTTCTACCTTCTACCCATTGAGGGGGCTGATGTTGTCCTAGGGATGGCTTGGCTAAGGACACTTGGAACCATCCAAGCTGATTTTTCTATTCCTTCAATTACATTCAACCATAACAACTCACAAATGACCTTACAAGGAGACTCTACTTCCCTTCCCCAACCCACTTCTTTCCACCAATTGAAACAATTAATCCATCAACACTCAATTAGTTCTTTCCATCTCATGATACTACACTCCACTCCATACCCAACCCTCCCTCGGAACCTGAACCCTTACACAATTTACCTAAAGATACTAACCCACATCTTTCCAAACTTCTGCATAATTACCCTTCAGTTTTTCAGCCACTCAATACCCTTCCGCCTCCTCATTCCCACGACCACCACATTAACCTTTTGCCCAACACTAACCCTATCAATGTGAAGCCTTATCGATACCCTCATTCCCAAAAGACAGCCATGACAACCATTATTGAGGAAATGTTAAAAGAAGGCCTAATCATACCCAGCCATAGCCCTTTCTCATCCCCGGTGTTACTTGTTAAAAAAAAAGATGGGACGTGGCGCTTTTGTGTTGACTACCGCGCATTGAATGCAGTCACAATTAAAGATCGTTTCCCCATACCCACAATAGATGAACTACTTGATGAACTCGGTTCTGCAAAAGTTTTTACCAAGTTAGATCTACGCTCAGGCTATCATCAGATCCGAATGGCATCAGAAGATACACATAAAACAGCTTTTCGTACTTTCGACGGACACTACGAATTCTTAGTTATGCCCTTTGGCTTGACTAACGCCCCATCTACATTCCAATCAGCTATGAATGACCTTTTGAGACCATATTTATGAAAATTTGTTTTAGTCTTTTTTGATGACATACTGATTTATAGTTCCAATTTTACTGAACTTTTAGATCATTTGCAGGTGATTTTTGAATTACTTAAGGCTAACAGTTATGTGGTGAAACTATCTAAATGTGTATTTGCAGTTCCTACAGTTCACTACCTAGGACATGTGATTTCCAAGGGCACAGTGGCACCAGGCGCAGAAAAGATTAAGGCTATTTTAGATTGGCCTCAGCCACGTTCACTCACGGCACTCAGAGGGTTTTTGGGCCTTACCGGATTTTATCGTCGCTTTGTAAGAAAATACGCCTCTCTCGCCGCTCCTCTCACCGATCTTTTGCGTTCCACTAGATTTGTTTGGAGTACAGAGGCCTCCAAAGCCTTTACAGAATTACAACATCATATGACCGACATGCCGGTTTTGACACTACCAGATTTTACAAAAAAATTCATTGTTGAGACCGACGCTTCAGGAGTAGCCATAGGTGCTGTGTTGTCCCAAGAAGGCCATCCCATTGCCTTTTTCAGTAAAAATATGTGTCCTCGGATGCAGGCTTCCTCCGTTTATGTCCGTGAAATGTTCGCTGTAACAGAAGCAATAAAGAAGTGGCGTCAATACTTAATTGGGCAGGAATTTCATATATATACAGACCAGAAGAGCTTAAGAAATTTGTTGTTACAGAAGATCCAAACTCCAGAACAGCAAAAGTGGGCAGCAAAATTACAGGGTTTTAACTTCGAAATTTTTTACAAACCTGGGAAGTCAAATGTGGTCGCTGATGCTCTTAGTAGGAAATATTCTGCAGAGGAACCGTTGTTGTTTTCCTTGTCTTCAGCAATACCGGATCTCCTATCCAGATTGCGCTCTTTCTACACTACAGATACAGCAGGAAAACAGTTACTTTCGAAGTTACAAACAGATGACACAGAACAGTCGCTATTCAAGGAATCAAATGGTTTGTTACTCTATAAGGATAAGTTGTACATACCAGACATAGATCAACTGCGAGCACAAGTCCTAAAAGAATTTCATGCAACCCCGATAGCTGGACACTCAGGCGTTAAAGCCACTCTTGCGCGTGTTTCTGCCTCTTTCTCTTGGCCAGGCATTTACAAAGAAGTTAAACACATGGTTAAATTCTGTGATATATGTCAACATAACAAATATTTAACACAGAAAAAGAAAGGTTTACTTCAGCCCTTACCAATTCCAGAAAAGGTTTGGGATGATATCTCAATGGATTTCATCACACATCTGCCGAATTCGTTTGGTCATACATGTATTTGGGTCATTTGCGATCGCCTTTCCAAAACTGCTCACTTCATTGCTCTTCCATCTCAGTTCACAGCTAAAGACATTGCAAATCGTTTCATAGTGGACATTGCTCGCCTTCACGGAGCCCCCAGATCTATTGTCTCCGACAGAGATCCCTTGTTTCTCAGCAACTTCTGGAAAGAATTTCACAAAACACAGGGAACAACTTTAAAATACAACACTGCTTACCACCCGGAAACGGATGGTCAAACCGAAGTTTTGAATAGATCTGTCGAAACGTACCTTAGGTGTTTTACGAGCACACACCCCCGTCAATGGTTTAAGTACCTTCATCTTGCGGAGTATTGGTACAACACCTCGTTTCATTCCGCCATCAAAACCACTCCTTTCCGCGCTTTGTACGGTCGTGACCCTCCCTCAATCTCAGATTACTTGTCTGGATCTGCCCAGGAACCTTCAGTGGACACCATGTTGCAACAACATCAGGAGATCTTAAAGACATTAAAATCACATCTTCAGAAAAGTCGCATTCAAATGGAGAAACAAGTGAACTTAAAAAGAAGTGACGTTACCTTTCAACCTCATGACCTTGTCCTTCTCAAACTTCAACCATATCGTCAACAAACAGTTCAGAAGCGGACATCTCAAAAATTAGCCCAACGTTTTTTCGGCCCCTTCTCCATCATTAAACGTGTCGGAAATGTTTCATACATGTTGGATCTTCCGTCTTCGTCACGTATACACCCCGTTGTTCACGTCTCCCTCCTCCGTCCTTATTTTGGAGACAGCCCAGAGAAGGATTTCCACCCAATACCGCCTAACACACGTTTGCCGTTAGATCCAGGTGCATCAACATCCACCGAAACCTGCAAAACGCATATGAATGAATCAGTACAAGAAACCGTAACTGAAGCTGTTACAAATGGCGGAACGTTGCCTGATATCTTACCTTCGTCTCTGACTCCATCTCAAGCGCTAAGATCCGATCCAGCGAAGATGAGCGGAGCGCAGGAACTTTCATTGCATAATGCGAGCGATTCGGTTGATGGAGAGCAAACTAGAACTGAGAGAGTTTCTGAAGACCAAGAGAAAGAGAAAATGAATGACTTTGGAACGCAGCATGTAGACTTAAGTGTTTCACTTCAAGGGTTTAAGTCTGAACACTCCACCCCACGTGACTATGTGTACTATCCACATCTCAACGGATCTCTCATTAAAGCTTCTGCACCGTTAGATGTTAATCCAATGGTGGACACGCTTTCCCAGGCCCAGCTGTCTTCCACGCCCCAGCTGTCTGCACAGTTCCAAGATAATTTTAACACGCCAAGGACCCACTTTCCGCGTTTTGGTTTTCCCACGCGTGAGGGCACACTGCCCAACAAAATCCTTCCAGATTTTTCCCTCCTACCAGCTGCCAGCGGATTTCAAAATCCCTCCCTTGCAAAATCTGTTCCGAGTGGGCCTCCACCATGTTTCCAAAGCCCAAAGCCACCCAAATCCTTGAACCTTGAGGACAAGGTTCTCCAAGAGGATGAGAGTATTATTATGCAGCCCAAGAGAGTTAAAGTGCCTTTTTATTTTAAAGACTATTGTTATTAATTTGCTGTTATTTTCGTTTGGGCCCATAGCCCAATTCTAGGATCCTCTTTGGTTCCCAACCCTAGCTATATATTTGTATCTCCTCTTTCATTTGAGTTTATGAAAAAAAGTATGAAGTTGTTTATTGTCCATTTCTTTTAATGCCTATTTGATCTGAGTTTTATAGTCTAGCTAGTTCTTATCAACAGGGTTGAGCTTGGAACTTACACAATCATCCTTCATTACTTTCCTCACGGTGTAGAGATAATCGTCCAAAGCATTTATTGATTTAGCTTTCTTTTTGAACTTCATGTCTTGAGCCTTGAAAAATTCAGCCTCTTGAATCATTCTCTGAATTTCTTCCCTTGACAGTCTTCCATTTTCATTGGTTATTGTAATATCTTTCTTATTACCACTTGTTTGTTCCTCTGCAGAGACATTTAATATACCATCACCATCTATAGCAAAGTGTACTTTGATAAAAATATGGCCTTCAGGAGTAGGGGTGGAAGTAGGCCAGGCCGATAATAGGGGCCTACAGGCTAGCCTATATAGGCTCAGGCCAGGCCATACATTATTTTTAAATAGTAAAGGCCTAGGCTTTTTTATAAGCCTATTTAGTTAAAAAGGCTAGGCCTCAGGCCCTAAAAAAAGCCTTTTAAGCCTATCAGGCCGGCCTATTTAAATAAATATTAATACTATTTTTATTATCATTATATTATGTTTTGTGCTTTGAATTAAAATACATTAAATAAAACTTGGTTATGTTGAAGAACTTGTGAAAATAAGATGAAAACACATTATGAACATTTTTCTCATAAGTTCTTTTAGTTAGTTAGTCTATTTAAATATTATTTTAATTGCTTATTTACATATGTCTAAAAAAAATAGGCTTTTATGTAGGCTAACAGGCTAACCAGGCCTTCGAAAAGGCCAAGCTCAGGCCTAAAAATTAAGCCTACGACAGGCTACAGGCCAGACTTAGGCTTCAGTTTTTTTGACAGGCCAGGCTTAGGCTTGGCAAAGCCTAGCTCGGCCTAGCCTATTTCCACCCCTATTCAGGAGCAGGAGGAATTGAGAGTCTAAAGAAACCCAGTAAATTGTTCTCACTGGCTATCATTCTCTCACCTTCATAAACATTAATAGAGACTCCAGTTTGGTTATCTTTACAGGTAACATACCATTCAGTTTTCTTGACAGGAATGGAAGTGTTCCGTGAAATCAAGATATCCATGATATCTTGTTGTACTTTAGTACCAAGGGACAAAGGTATAACATCTTGCAGTGTCAAGTTTGGAACAGTCTTGATGCCTCCACCCAACAAAGCAGCTTGGACAGCAGCACCATAAGCAACAGCCTCGTCAGGGTTGATACTCTTGCATAATTCTTTCCCCTTGAAAAAGTCCTGCAATAGTTTCTTCACTCTGGGAATCCTAGAAGAGCCGCCAACAAGGACAACGTCATCTACACTACTCTTGTTGATCTTAGCATCAGTAAGACAACTCTCAACAGTCTTCATACATTTTTCAAAGAGATCATTATTGAGTTGCTCAAACTTTGCCCGAGTGAGTAAGGAATGGAAGTCAATACCCTCATTTAAGGCATCTATGTCAATTGTTGCATCAGTATCGTATGAAAGTGTCCTTTTTGCCCTCTCGTACGCAGTTCTCAATCTCCTCAAGGCTTTTGAGTTCCCACTAATGTCAACTTTGTTCTTCCTCTTAAACTCCTTCACAAAGTGATTCACCATTCGATTATCAAAGTCCTCTCCTCCGAGGTGAGTGTCACCGGCAGTCGCCTTGCCTTCAAAGGAATTATTCTTAATAGTAAGGAGAGACACATCAAAAGTGCCACCACCAAGATCAAAGATGAAAATAGTTCTCTCTTCAGCAAAATTAGCTCTCTTTTGAAGTCCATATGCAAGAGCCGCTGCAGTTGGCTCATTGATTATCCGCATCACATTAAGACCAGCAATATCACCCGCATCTTTGGTGGCTCTTCGCTGCGAATCATTAAAATAAGCAGGTACCGTAATCACTGCATTTTTAACCGGTGATTCCAAAAAAGCTTCCGCAATCTCTCTCATGTGTGTGAGAATCATGGCTGATATTTCCTCAGCAACAAGGTGTTTTTCCTTACCCTTGTAGCTCACAAGGATCATTGGCTTGTCGTTATTCCCGGCAATGACTTTAAAGGGCCACAATATAATATCATTTTGAACGACAGAATCGCTATATTTCCTTCCGATCAACCGCTTTGCATCTGAAAATTTAAATCGATGATATTTGTTGTCTAATGTAATCAAAACACAGAAAAAATAACAATAATAAAATTATATGAAAAAGAATTTAGTGCCTAAAATATTTTAAGCATTAACCTCGATAATATCACGTTTTTATGTCACTATATTATGTACACACTCATAGGGACTTTTAGAAACTAAGTCACACATATTAAGAAAATGATATAAATATAAGAGATAATTGAACTTTTTAAAAAATACTAGTATATATCGTAAATTGGTGTATTTACATTCACCTATAGGAATGGATGTGATGTAAGTTAAATAAACCTAGTACGGAACTTAAAAAGAATGTTTAAAATATATTTGACCCTAACTAAAAATTTAACAATGGTGAAGAAACAGAAAGAAGAGTTACCAAAGACAGTGTTGGTTGGGTTGGAAGAAGCTTGATTTTTAGCAGCATCACCGATCAATCTTTGAGAATGAGTGAAAGCAACACAAGAAGGAGTGGTTTTGTTTCCTTGATCATTGTGTATGATTTCCACTCGATCGTTAAGCTCCTGCCACACTCCAACACACGAGTAAGTAGTGCCAAGGTCAATTCCGATAGCAACTCCCTCATATTTCTTGGCCATTCTTTCTACCTAGTGAATGAAGTTAAAGCATGATTTTAAATTGCGGTCCGCAACCGCATCGGACCGCAATTGCGGTGTGATTTTAAAATCTCGCCTCCGGATGTATTTGGAACCTTATCGGACAATTTTCATCATGTTTTTTTTAAGTATTTTCATCAAAAATCAATATATTAGATTTCTAAAACTCAATTTACTTTTTATATAATGAAAAAACATAAAATTAAGTGTTTTTCAATATAATATTTCAAACACTTCCTTTAAAAAATTCACGCTGCAACGGCCGCAAAGCGCATCGCAACAGACGCAATAACCGCAATCGCAACATCCGCAACCGCAACCGCATCCGCAGCCGCAACCGCAATTTAAAACCATGAGTTAAAGGACTTGTAGAAAAGATTTAAGTACAAAATTAGGAAGTGAATTGTCTTTTATATAGGTGGAATATGAAAAGCATATAAGCTGAATGTGTACATGAATCTTTTATATATGTAGAATATGAAAAGTATATAAGCTAAATGTGTACATGCATCTTGATTTCCTAATATGAATTTATATCGGTGCACGTAAATAGAGTCTCTTTGTTTTTTATTTGGACGGAATAGAGTCTCTTGGTTGTCCGTTCACATTGTGTATGGAAATCGGGTAGAACTTACGGTTACTCTCCATTTATTGTCTCAGAGTCATCAACTCATCATAGAACTTGCTGTTAATGTTGGCATCACTTGAGAGATGAATCCCGCTCCCCCTGTGGCTGCATGATTTGATTATCCTGCCATTTTTCAATCTCATTCACACTTACGATATTGAAAAGTTTCATAAACGAAGAACTTAGGACAGACATATGTATGAATAAAAGAAAAATTTTCACACAAAGATCTCATCAGATGTGCCAATTTGTTTATTGCTAATTTTAGTAAACAAAAATAAGTTTGATTTAACGTAAGGGATTAACTCGAAAATATCTGAGGACGAATTGTGCAAAAGTCATTAGTTTGAAACACATTTGACAATGAATGTCAAAATGGAAAATGAAAAATAATTGCAGTAAAAGAAATAAGAAACAATGAAAATTAAAGGAAACTGAATTTATAAATGGGACGCAAGTTTCTGTGGGAATTAATTGTTCTGTCAAATATACTTATTTTCGGTTGGAGATTAATAATCAATAGATTGTCTACCAAAGATCAACTCCGAAAAAGGGGAATTCTGTCGGATTTGAGTGTTTTGCAGTGTGTTTTTTGTGTCTGAGAGGAAGAATCCACTGAGCACCTATTCGGCCTATGCACAGTTTCGATCAGAATTTGGGAGAAAGTAAAAAGATGGTTAGGTGACATTGATGAGATGTCTTTGGCGGACTTTACTCGTTTCTTTTTCTTCAATGAGAAGGTAAACGGGAAGATGAAGAGGATAATAATCGTCGTTGTTTGGTTAGCAACAGCTTGGACTCATTGGTTGATGCGTAATAATGCTATAATCTTTAAAGAAGAGCTTTTCAATTTCGACGAATGTATGTCGGCCATTGTCTTTAGATCTTGGACATGGTTAAACTCCTTTTATAATCTTGATGTTTGTTGTAATTTCTACATTTGGAACATAAAACCTCTCCTTTGTTTTAGGATGTAGGAGTTCCCGCTTTGTATCTTAGGGTGGAGTATCCCTTATACTCCATTTTATTGAATTTTCCTATTAAAAGAAAATATGGGAATCAAATGCATACATTGTTTTCAATCCCCCGTTTCTCGCTAATACTTGAATACTTAGAGTATACAAAATTTGTGTAAAAATGCGGACCTCTAAACCTACAAACCTGAATTGCTTATACACTAGTTATAATACAACCGTCATGTAGATATTTTTGATTGGCTGCATTTTGTGGTAAAACATAATTCTGAGTTTAGATGTCTTGACTGATGTCATGACATGCATGTGTGGTTTTCTGCAGGAGATGTGATTTTAGCTAATACAGATTTTAGTGATGTCAAGATGAATGTTGTGACATCGTTACCTGAACATCAAGTGATGTTATGTTTCTGTTTTGTTTCCTACTTTATCTCATGCTATATTTTAGGAACCTAACGATTGTGCTGAATGTATATCAGTAAGAGAACGAGCCATGGGCTATTTTTAGCACCCAAATTTGTGAAAATTAGGTTAACTTGGTTAACCCTAATTTATGTTTGTCAGGCAAAAGGCCCAGGAGCTGTCTATAAGAAGACTGCTAGTCCTACTTTTAGAGGCAGAGATTTTACGTGAAGAATAGTGTGTGTTGCGATCTGTGCGTTAGGTTTTATTGTTCTTAGTGTTTTCTTGTGAGTCAAGCAATTCTCACTTTGATAATTGTATTGGAGTAGGGTGTTTCGAGTTGTTACTTGGTGTGTCACTCAAAGCTTTTAAGCAAGAGTGCTATGTTTCTTGATTGAAGCTTTTAAGCATAATCAAGATTTGTTTGAAGTGTGTCTTCACTTTTTACTTGTTAAATTTGTCTTGATATCACTATTGTGATTGAGGGGGAGTGAGTAGGAACTCAGGTCTTAGAATTAGATTGAAATTGTATTGGGCAGGTTTTAAGTGAGGGTTGTAAACTGTTGGTTTAATCTTGAATTGATACCTCTTATAGTGGATTTCCTCCCTGGCTTGGTAGCCCCCAGAGTAGGTGTAGTTACACACCGAACTGGGTAAACAATTCCCTGTGTTCTTTATTACTGTTATTGTTTACTTACTGCTACGTTTAATATTATGTACTGAAGTGAATGTCATAACATCCGATACGACATCAGTTGTCTGTTACTAGAATTTAACGTCACCAACGGTTGACTTAACAAAGCTTGACACGACTCCATTTCCATGCATCTTTCGCCTTTGACAAGCTTACACGTGTTCTTCATTAACTATACAGTCTTATTCATTTACACCTTGCTTCGACAAAAGCATTTATTTGCAATTGAAAAATTGTCCAATTTTTACTAAGTTCGAAAACTTGAGTATATCTTGTCTTCGACTCAACTTCTGTTGATATTTATATTTCGACCAAAATTCCAAACATACTCAGACTAAATGTGGCGCAAGTTATAACCATCTTCAACCTTATGGTCGAAAATGACCATTTCGACTGCAGTATAACCCAAGCCAATTCATCACATGGCTGCAGGATTGTCTTTTAATCCCTACCATTGTCAAATTCCAATTTGTCGTGTGAATGTTCCTGCATGATAACTATTCTTCAATCCCAACATCTGAGGGCATATTTATCTGATTTAGATTATAAGCAGAGTTTTGAAAATGGCCTATCACCTATGGATGAAATAGAGTGGTTGAATATCTTACTTCTTGGATAATCTACATTCCTATCACACCTAATATTTTATCTTTTCAACCTACCAACTACTAAGACCAAGTAAACACTATAAAGCTTGCAATTATTTGTTCCAATCACTTAGAAAGAAACAGTAATGCCTCTTTTATTTGGTGCATTGCTTATCAAACATGAAATAAACAACAGAATAAATGGACTCTAATTGTTATGAACATAGGAGCATATAATAAATAAGCCTCAGTTTTAAAGTTCAATTTGCCACATAAATCAAAATTACAAAACTAGTTATGTCATAATAGAGATTTTCGTTTATAGTTAAATCACAACTTTAATCCTACTCACTCAAACAAACAAGATTAAAAAGAAATAGAGTACCAAATATAGCATGTTTTTTTTATCTAAGTGTCATCAGAGTTAAAAGAAACTGCTAAACAAACACGTAAAAGGTTATCAATTAGAATCAGAATCAATTTCCTCATATGAGTAACATTTCTTGATCTTCTTCATAGCAGGTTCAAAGACATTCTCAAGTTCCTTCAAAATGTCCACAAAAATATAAGTATCTTCCTGCTGCTTGCTGCCATCAATCAAACCTTTGGCCTTTATCATTACAGAATCGATCAAAACTTTGTCGACAGATGTCAGCAAGGAAGTAACACTTTTATCCTTCAATATTTTCCCCACTTTATAAAGATAGTCATCCAAAGCATTGATTACTTTAACTTTCTTCTTGAACTTCATATCTTGATCCTTGAAATTCTCAGCTTCCTGGATCATTCTCTCAATTTCTTCCCTTGATAATCTTCCATTTTCATTTGTTATTGTAATATCTTTCTTATTGCCACTCGTTTCTTCCTCTGCAGACACGGTTAATATACCATCGCCGTCTATATCAAAGCATACTTGAATAGGAAGGCCACTAGGTGCATGGCGGACTGAAAGATAAAACAAACCAAGCAAGTTGTTCTCATTTGCAACCACTCTCTCACCCTCGTAAACATCGACTGTGACACTGGCTTGGTCATCTTTACATGTGTAGTATACGCGTTTCCTCTTTACAGGAATGCTAGAATTCTTTGGAATCACTACATTCATGATATTTCCTTTTACTTTTGTACCAAGAGACAAAGGTGTAACATCTTGCAAACCCAAGTTTGGAACATTCTTTAAACCTTCACTCAGCAAAGCAGCTTGGACAGCTGCACCATAAGCAACAGCCTCATCAGGGTTGATGCTCTTGCATAATTCCTTCCCATTGAAAAAGTCCTGCAATAGTTGCTTCACTTTGGGAATCCTAGAAGAGCCACCAACAAGGACAATGTCATCAACACTACTCTTGTCCATCTTAGCATCAGCAAGACAACTTTCAACTGTCTCCATACATTTTTCAAAGAGGTCCATATTCAGTTGCTCAAACTTGGCCCGAGTGATTGATGAACAGAAGTCAATACCTTCACATATAGCATCTATGTCAATTGTTGCATCAGTATCGTACGAAAGTGTTCTTTTGGCCCTCTCGCACGCAGTTCTCAATCTCCTCAAGGCTTTTGAGTTCCCACTAATGTCAACTTTGTTCTTCCTCTTAAACTCCTTCACAAAGTGATTCACCATTCGATTATCAAAGTCCTCTCCTCCGAGGTGAGTGTCACCAGCAGTCGCCTTGACCTCAAAGGAATTATTCTTAATCTTAAGGAGAGACACATCAAAAGTTCCACCACCAAGATCAAAGGTGAAAATAGTTCTCTCTGCAACACAATTAGCTCTCTTTTGAAGTCCATATGCAAGAGCCGCAGCAGTTGGCTCATTGATTATCCTTATTACATTGAGACCAGCAATATCACCAGCATCTTTGGTGGCTCTTCGCTGTGAATCATTAAAATAAGCAGGTACCGTAATCACTGCATTCTTAACAGGTGATTCCAAAAATGCTCCCGCAATCTCTCGCATCTGTGTGAGAATCATGGCTGATATTTCCTCAGCAACAAGTTGTTTTTCCTTACCCTGATAGTTCACAAGGATCATTGGTTTGTCATTATCCCCGGCAATTATCTTAAAGGGCCACAGTAGAATATCATTCTGAATAACAGAATCACTATATTTTCTTCCGATTAACCTCTTTGCATCTGAAAAAATTAAAACGGTATTGTATAGTTTGTTGTTTAATGCAAAAAAGTACAGAATAAGTAACAAAAAATAATAGCAAATATATTTAACCCTAATAGAAAATATATTTATCCCTAATATAAAAAAAAAAAAAAAAAGAAGAATATGCAAAATATACTAAACCCTAATAACTAAAAAGTAAACAATGGTGGAGCAGAATAATAAATGAATTACCAAAGACAGTGTTGGTTGGGTTGGAGGAAGCTTGATTTTTAGCAGCCTCACCAATCAATCTATGAGTGTTGGTAAAAGCAACACAAGAAGGTGTTGTTTTGTTTCCTTGATCATTGTGTATGATTTCAACACGGTTGTTTTGTTCTTGCCACACTCCAACACATGAGTAAGTAGTGCCTAGGTCAATTCCTATAGCAACTCCTTCGTACTTTTTTGCCATTCTCTTTCAACTGAATGAATGAAATTCTTTGTAGAGAATATTTGAGTTGATTCGAAATTAAACTTTTTAAGAAATATATTAGGATTGCATATGTATATGGAAATTTGGGAGAGAAAAACTCAAGTGAAAGCCTTTAGTAAGTGATGATAGCTATGTGAATATTTTGATTGACCCGTAATTACTTATATAGGAAAAAAATATGATTATTATTTTTTGATTTTTAAATTCTGAGGAAAATTCAACACAATTTACGGTCATTCAACTTAATTCAGTTTATCATCATTAACCAATTTTATTTGATTCCAATTTTTTTTTGGTAAGTTGATTTGATTCCAATATTTTTTTTAAGCTGATTTGATTCCATTTGATTATTATTCACTATTAGAATTAGGGATGTCAATAGGGTGGAGGCGGGGAATACATTCCCATCACAATTCACATCCTCGAATCTATTCTCCATCTCTGCTTCAGATCCCCGCTACAAGGAGATTTTGTCCCTCATCCCCGTCCTCGCGGATCCTCACGGGTCTCCACGGATCTCCAAGGTTCATGCGGAGATCCATAAATATGATTTTTTTTATTTATTATTTTTAACCAAATTAATGGTAAAATCTTCAAAAACGAACCACAAGAAATTAAAAAATTCTTCATTTATGATAAATATATTATTTTAACAATATTTAATCTATAATATTGAGTGTCATGATCACCAAATTAATTTTTTTTAAATAATCATTTAGATCTTACTCTTGTACTAACAATACATATATATTTTAAATTTGTGTATAAGATTAATTATATGAACTAACAAATAAACATACATAATAATTTAAAATTATAAATAAATTAAGGACATTATGCTATTTTAGATGGGGCGGAGACTCCACGGGGAAGGGGATATTTACGTCATCCCCATCTCCGAAGTGTATTCGGGAAGACTTTGTTCCCCGTCCCCGCGGGGAGAAAATTCTCCATCTTTGGGCCCCCAACGGAAAATTCCCACGTGGATCCCCGTTAATTAAGGCAAGTTGGCATTCCTATTTAGAATATCATTATTATTTATAAACGTGATTTTAAAAAACTATCACAATTATAAAAACATTTTAATGATTGTTTGTTGCTGCATTCTACAACCTACACCAACTAGACACGCATCTTAACTCACATTTAATGATTTATGATTTAAATTCACACAATATTTGTATGATGCCAACAACTCTTTAACTTGTGGAACCTCACGTCAACATATTTTGTTTTGGACTATTCCAATTGTCAAGATTAGTCCAATACATCCATAAGTAGAAAATCCACCTAACAGATAGAAAATCAGATAGTCCAAAATATGATGCAGAAAAGTAAAAGCGCAGATAGAATGCAATGCAAACAGGCAAATATGCAAAGCAATAAAACACCCAAAGATAAACACACAAGCGCTAGGATCGACTCGCTAAGTCCAGACCCGCAATAGGTCGAGACGTCCCCAGCAGAGTCGCTACCGCGAAAATCAACAGATTCGCCACTAACATATTTATCCTGAAAAGGAAGGGAATGCCAACAAACCACGAAACAAAACAACGGTCTCACGACCAGAGAAGAGGGTAAGGGAGTCGGTTACACGAGGGGAAGGTGTTAGCACCCATCGCGCCCATCGTACTCGATGGTATCCACGCTTGTGTCTAAAACTATGGGTGTGTAACAAATCTACGCCTAAACTGAACTAGTATGCATGCAAAACGTAGGGAAAATAAAGAGTTGTACTCGCACGGGCCCTACCCCGCTGCCTACGTATCCTTTTTGAGGAATCAGAGGTACCGTAGCTCGGCTAACTAATTTATGTTTGTTTTGTGTTTTTTAGGTGAACGAGTTACATTCGCACTCCGCTGCTCGACCTTTGGAGACTTATGCTGGAAATGGAGCGGAAATAACAAGCTCTTAAGAAAAGAAAATCAAAGAGTGTGGTTTGTGTTTTAAAGAATGCATGACAAAAACCTAAGCTAAGGGGGAAAGCTTGCTATCTATGTTATCATACAAAGGGTGAAAGACTATACTAAGCTAGCAACCTATGGGGAAAGGCAAATGCAAACAAAAGTATCCCACAAACGAGTCTCGCTTGTAAAGCAAACACATACTGGCGCAGGCCAAGTAGTAGAAAAGCGGTCCCTCATAGCCAAGGGAAGCGGATCACCCGAGTCAACCAAGCATTAGACCGCAAAGTGATCGGGCCATAGACAAGAGGAGCGAATCCCTCTCAGCAACCAAGCCGTCACAGATCTAAAAGGAAAACGGTGCGTGCGTACACCGAGCATCAACGTCGGTCAACGTGAGCTATAGGAAATGCGGGGGTTCGATTGCATGAATCCTTTACCTGACATACTCGATAACAGGATCTTGTGCTAGTTCAGAAGCAAGCAACGTGTAGCGTGCGCTTACTGAATGGACTCGATGAGACTGGGCGGGGGTTGATTGCTAACCCTTTTTGCATGCCTTCCATGAGGACTTAACGGAGTGCCTTTAAAGGTCTTATTACACTGTGACTCCCTGCCGCAAAGCACAAATATAAACACACCAACAAAAATAGAGCCTCTTTCGAGGACTTGGCCAGATGAATGCCTAAGTCCTACTTCTCATATCAAAGGATGAATGAAAGCAATAAAATGCGGGAAGAAAATAAAATGAAACGAGATCAATTACAAACGGATTATGATCCGTGAATTGCTGCAGATAGTAATAAAGAAAACCAGAGATCCCGCGAGCGAGCTAGCAAAAAGCCATAGGCAGACAATTAGCACACCGATTAGACTCATAGTCAACAAGAATCGGCGCCGTGAAAATAAATCACGCGCCGACATGTGCGTCGAGCACAAACGTACTATACACCTGCAAGGGAACATGAAATCCAAACAATATAGATATAAAAGTGACGTGCGCGTTGAAGGATAGAAAAACACTTAGAAAGGGGGGGTTTGAATAAGTGTAGCTTTAAAAACTTGACAGATAAAAATAAATTGCACAGTTATTTTTATCCTGGTTCGTTGTTAACTAAACTACTCCAGTCCACCCCCGCAGAGATGATTTACCTCAACTGAGGATTTAATCCACTAATCGCACGGATTACAATGGTTTTCCACTTAGTCCGCAACTAAGTCTTCTAGAGTATCCTGATCACAACCTGATCACTCCAGGAACAACTGCTTAGACACAAGCTAAGACTTTCTTAGAGTATCCTGACCACCACGTGATCACTCTAATTACAACTGCTTAGACACAAGCTAAGACTTCCTAGAGTATTCTGATCAACACGATCACTCTAGTCACTTACAACTTAATGTAATCTTTCTAAGAGTATTACAAATGCTTCTTAAAAGCTATAATCACAAACTGTGATATTTCTCTTAACGTTTAAGCTTAATCTCACTAATATATTACAACAGCAATGTAGTGAGCTTTGATGAAGATGAAGATTCTGAGTTTTGATTTGAACAGAGTTTCAGCAAGTCTTTCAGAATAATTTTGTTCAGAGTTGGGTTAACCTTGCTTCTCATCAGAACTTCATATATATAGGCGTTTGAGAAGATGACCGTTGAGTGCATTTAATGCTTTGCGTGTTCCGTACAGCATCGCATTTAATGTTATACGCTTTTGTCAACTACCTCGAGCCTTGTTCACGCTGTGTCTACTGACGTTGCCTTTAATAGCTTCTAACGTTCCTTTTGTCAGTCAGCGTAGCCTGCCACTTGTACTTTCTTCTGATCTGATGTTTGTGAATACAACGTTTAATTATCATCAGAGTCAAACAGCTTGGTGCATAGCATCTTCTGATCTTCTGACCTTGAAGTGCTTCTGAGCGTGATACCATCAGAACTTCAGTGCTTTTGATCTCATGTTCTTCTGATGCTTCCATAGATCCATGTTCTGATTCTGCTTCGACCATCTTCTGATGTCTTGCCAGACCATGTTCTGATGTTGCATGCTGAACCTTCTGAGTCAAAGCTTCTGAGCGCTGAATTATGCATACTCTTTATATATTTCCTGAAAAGGAGATTGCATTGGATTAGAGTACCATATTATCTTAAGCAAAATTCATATTATTGTTATCATCAAAACTAAGATAATTGATCAGAACAAATCTTGTTCTAACAATCTCCCCCTTTTTGATGATGACAAAAACATATATAAATGATATGAATTTGCGATCAGAAAGAACAGACGGCAAAAGACAAATTACACAGCTATAGCATAAGCATGTGAATATGTCTCCCCCTGAGATTAACAATCTCCCCCTGAGATAAATAATCTCCCCCTGAAATAAATACTCGAAGAACTTTAATAAAAGACTTCCCTGATTATTTCGGTAGAGACGATCACATAAGCTTCTGTCTTCAGAGAATTCATAGCTTCTGACTTCTGCTTCCATTGGACAGCTTCAGAACTTGAATTTCTTTAGATCCCTAGAACACTCACAGCTTCTGATTCCTGCTTCCATTCAGGACAGCTTCAGAACTTGAATTTCTTTGATCTTCAGAACATTCCCAGCTTCTGATTCCTGCTTCCATCTAGGACAGCTTCAGAACTTGAATTTCTTTGATCTTCAGAACATTCACAGCTTCTGATTTCTGCTTCCATTTAGGACAACTTCAGAACTTGAGTTTTTTGGATCTTTAGAACATTCACAGCTTCTGATTTCTGCTTCCCTCGGATAGCTTCAGAGCTTTGAATTTCTTCCAACATCACTTCATGCTAGATTTGTATCAGAACATTGTTGAATGTACCAGAGCATCATCAGAGCATCTCTACATCCTGAAATGTTACAGAACAAAAACTAAACGACAAAAGTCAGCATGAACGAGTCAGAACATAAAATGTATCAGAGCAAATAGAATTTTGTCAAAGCAAATAGAAAAATTTTGGATCAAATTCTATTCTCAGTGCTTCTGATTCTGAAGCTTGACAGCACTCAGCTTGCTTCAGTTTCCATAAGCTTATTCTTTCTACAGAATAACGCTTCTTATGGTTTTGCTTCTTGTGTTTGCTTTGAAGATTTTCTTCACTTCTTTATACCTGCAAAACACTTAAACCATATAGAACTTGCAGTTCTTGTTAGTAAATGTGTGGGAGTTTTACCCAGCAACTGATAGATTAATCAAAATTTATCATTTATCTTCTCCCCCTTTTTGTCATAACATCAAAAAGAATATTCTAAAAGATTCAGATGTATAAAACGACAAATAAAACACTGGAATGTAAAAAACAAAGAAACTTTTCATTGATAATCAAGAGATTTTACAAAGGTTCTTATGTTTAACAAGATGAGAAACATTCCTAGCAAATACATAAAAAGTCATCCCAAGAGGAAATGACTACAAAAATTAAAAACAAAACCCTAGCAAGACACAATCTGTGTCAACCCATCAAGAATCCCTGGGGTCTTCTTGTCTTTTCAGACTAGAATCTCCACTGTAGAAGAGATTCAAGAGACCAGGGAGGAAGTGAGGGACAGTTCACAGACAGGGAGCTAATGTTGCAAACGGGCTCCAGTGACTCAAGAAGGTCTTCTTCCTTTGGATAAATGTTGATAACAGCATTGAAGAAGAGATCTGTCTTGAAAGAGACTTGGAGAGCCATCCCAAGATATGCTTCACATCCGGTAACTGAGTAACCCTTCCATCCGTTCTCATTGAGTTGAAAGGATTCATGATGAACGCTAGGTTTGAACAAAGAATTTTTTTTTTTTTAAAAAGAAAAAAAACTTTGTTTGAGCAAGAAAAGAAATAGAAGAGAGAGAGAGAAAAAAACTTGATGAGGAATGCAAAGGAACGGAGGATTTTAAATAGACAAAAAAAATGAAAAAGTACAATAGAGAAAATGTAAGAGGGAAGGAGAAACGTTTGAAGAATATAAAAAGAAAACTGAAAGAGAGTAAATGATGAAAAGCATTTAATGTTACGTGACATGAGGAGAGATAATAAAGACAAATGAGGTGACTTGCACAGTTACCTATGGTCGGCGTCCCTTCAACTGCACGCGCGCTTATCCATGAACAGTAAAGACAGGTTTACCATTTCGAGATAAAACGTTACAGCTGTTTTGCTTTAAAAGAGGTTCTGAATCAACTTAGACAATGAAACGTTAGTAATAACTGAATCATAATTTCTAATTGATTTTAATCAGAACTTCTGATTAAAAAAAATCCACTTTCATTTCAGAAGATACTCATACATAAGAACTTCTCATCTTCTCATTCTGGGCATAAATCCATACTGATGTTCTTCAGAATGAACTTAAACCTATCTTCAGCCAGGGGTTTTGTAAAAATATCAGCCCATTGATGGTCTGTATCAACAAAGTTTAAAGAAATAACGCCCTTCTGAACATAGTCCCTTATGAAATGATGTTTAATCTCGATATGTTTAGCTTTTGAATGAAGAATAGGATTCTTAGATAAACATATGGCAGAAGTATTATCACAGAATATAGGAATGTTACTCTCAAATATCTGATAATCTTCCAGCTGACTCTTCATCCAGAGCATCTGTGTACTGCAACCAGCAGCAGCGACATATTCTGCTTCTGTCGTTGATAGAGCAATAGTTGCTTGCTTCTTGCTATACCAGGAGATCAAATGACTTCCAAGAAATTGGCAACTTCCTGAAGTACTTTTTCTTTCAATTCTGTCTCCAGCATAGTCAGCATCGCAGAATCCTACTAAGTTGTATTCTTTAGATTTTCTGTAAACTAAGCCAACATTAGTAGTACCTTTCAGATACCTTAGAATTCTCTTAACAGCAGTTAAATGAGATTCTCTAGGATCTGATTGGAATCTAGCACACAAACAAACACTGAACAGAATGTCAGGTCTAGAAGCAGTCAGATATAGAAGAGATCCAATCATACCTCTGTATAACTTCTGATCTACCTTCTTACTTACCTCATCCTTACCTAGGATGCATGTTGGATGCATAGGAGTTTTGGCTTCTTTGCAGTCTAGAAGATTAAACTTCTTCGGAAGTTCCTTCACATACTTGGTTTGGTGAACATACGTTCCTTCTGATGTTTGATTTATTTGTATTCCAAGGAAATACTTGAGTTCTCCCATCATGCTCATTTCAAACTCAGCCTGCATAGACTCAGCAAACTCCTTTCCAAGTGTAGCATTAGATGTTCCAAAAATAATATCATCTACATATATTTGACAAATTAAAATATCCCTTTTAAAGGTTTTACAAAAGAGAGTAGTGTCCACTTTTCCTCTAGTGAAACCATTATCCAGAAGGAAAGAACTTAAACGTTCATACCAAGCTCTGGGAGCCTGTTTCAATCCATACAATGATTTCTTAAGTTTAAAAACATGATTAGGAGACATAGAGTCTTCAAAACCAGGAGGTTGATGGACATAAACTTCTTCATCTATATAACCATTTAAGAAGGCACTCTTAACATCCATCTGATAGAGAGTGATGTTATGTTGAGTGGCAAATGAAATTAATAGACGAATAGATTCTAACCTGGCCACTGGTGCAAAGGTTTCTGTATAGTCAATCCCTTCTTGCTGACTATAACCCTGAGCCACCAGTCTGGCTTTGTTCCTTACCACTTCACCTTTCTCACTGAGCTTGTTTCTGAAGACCCACTTTGTACCAATTATATTGAATCCATCTGGTCTAGGAACAAGATCCCAAACATCATTCCTTGTAAACTGATTCAGTTCTTCTTGCATAGCAATTATCCAGTCTGGATCTTCTAGAGCATGATCAACAGAAGTTGGCTCGATCAAAGATACAAGACCTAATTGACAATCTGCATTGTTCTTAAGGAATGCTCTTGTTCTGATTGGATCATCCTTCTTTCCAAGAATGACATCTTCTGAATGACCAGAGATGAGTCTGGATGATCTTCTGAAAGACGGTTCTTCAGAAATGCTTAGATCCTCCAGAGAAGCTGATACTTGATCTTCAGATTCTTTGCTTCTGAGAAGCTCTGCTTCTGATGCGTTGCTTCTTGGCTCAGCAACTTCTGATATATCAATATCACAATCTGCAAAATTATCAAACTGCTTCGGTTTTTCAGAACCAAGCTTATCATCAAACCTGATATTGATTGATTCTTCTACAATCAATGTTTCAGTATTGTATACTCTGTAGCCTTTTGAGCGTTCAGAGTATCCAAGAAGGAAACATTTTTGTGCTTTGGAATCAAACTTACCAAGATGATCTTTAGTGTTCAGAATAAAGCATACACATCCAAAAGGATGGAAATATGAAATGTTGGGCTTTCTATTCTTCCACAATTCATAAGGAGTCTTATTTAGAATAGGTCTGATAGAGATTCTATTCTGAATATAGCATGCAGTGTTTATTGCTTCTGCCCAAAAATGCTTAGCCATATTGGTTTCATTGATCATGGTTCTGGCCATTTCTTGCAGAGTCCTATTCTTTCGTTCTACAACTCCATTTTGCTGTGGAGTTCTAGGACAAGAGAAATCATGGGCAATACCATTTTCTTTGAAGAATTCTTCAAAGGATCTATTCTCAAATTCACCACCATGATCACTTCTAACCTTTATGATTTTACACTCTTTTTCAGATTGAATCTGAATGCAGAAATCAAAGAACACTGAATGAGTCTCATCCTTGTGTTTCAAGAATTTTACCCATGTCCAGCGGCTATAATCATCAACGATGACTAATCCATATTTCTTCCCTCTGATAGATGCTGTTTTGACAGGGCCAAACAGATCAATGTGCAAGAGTTCTAATGGCCTTGAGGTAGAAACAACATTCTTGGACTTGAATGCAGGTTTGGAGAACTTGCCCTTCTGACATGCTTCACAAAGAGCATCTGATTTGAATTTCAGATTAGGGAGTCCTCTGACCAGATCCAGTTTGTTAATCTGAGAAATCTTTCTCAAACTAGCATGACCTAATCTTTTGTGCCAGACCCACTGTTCTTCAGAAACAGACATAAGACAAGTCACCTTCTGACTCATAAGATCTTGCAGATCTGTCTTATAAATGTTGTTCTTCCTCTTGCCAGTAAATAGGATTGAGCCATCCTTCTGATTTACAGCCTTGCAAGACTTTTGATTAAAGACTATATCATAACCATTGTCACTCAATTGACTGATAGATAAGAGGTTATGTGATAATCCTTCTACAAGAAGTACATTTGAAATGGAAGGATAGTTACCAGACTTTATAGTTCCAGAGCCAATTATCTTGCCCTTCTGATCTCCTCCAAACTTGACTTCTCCTCCAGACTTAAGCACCAGGTCTTGGAACATAGACCTTCTTCCTGTCATGTGTCGTGAGCATCCAGAGTCCAGGTACCATGACATGTTGTGCTTTGTCCTTTTTGCAGCCAAGGATATCTGCAATAGGAATGATCTTATCCTTAGGTACCCACATTTTCTTGGGTCCTTTTTTGTTAGATTTTCTCAAGTTCTGATTGAACTTGGGTTTAACATTGTAAGCAATAGGAGAAATAGCATGACAATTCTTAATGTGAGTTTCATGATATTTCCTAGGTTGTGTCACATGCTTCTTAGTGTGTGTGACAGTGTTAAACTTCTGTGCATGTGATGTGTGCCTAATATCATGTGAGTGGCCATACTTGAACTCATCATACAATGGCTTGTATGTGATTTTCATCTTATCAACAGGTTCAAGTTTGTATGGGGTTTCACCCTCATAACCAATGCCTACTCTATTATTTCCAGACACAGCATATATCATAGAAGCAAGTTGACTTCTGCCTATGCTTCTAGATAAAAAATTTCTGAAACTCAAGTCATATTCTTTCAGAATATGATTCATGCTAGGAATGGCTTTTTCTGTTTCAGAAGGAGATCCACTGTTTTTGGATAAATTTAAAACTTTTTCCTTCAGTTCAGAATTTTCCAATTCCAGCTTCTTAGTTTCAAATTCAAATTGCTTCTTCAGCTTTTTGTATTTGATACTAAGATGAGCTTTGAGTTCCAGAAGTTCTGTTAGACTGGAAACTAACTCTTTTCTAGATAGTTCAGAAAATACCTCTTCAGAATCTGATTCTGATGCAGATTCTGATCCGTCATCTTCTGTCGCCATCAGCGCACAGTTAGCCTGCTCATCTTCAGAGTCTGAATCATCTTCTGATTCATCCCAGGTTGCCATAAGACCTTTCTTCTTATGAAACTTCTTTTTGGGATTTTCCTTCTGAAGTTTCGGACACTCATTCTTGTAATGTCCAGGCTCATTGCACTCATAGCAGACAGCCTTCTTCTTGTCAGATCTTCTGTCGTCAGAAGATTCTCCACGTTCAAATTTCTTTGAACTTCTGAAGCCTCTGAACTTCCTTTGCTTGGTCTTCCAGAGTTGATTTAGCCTTCTGGAGATCAAGGACAGTTCATCTTCTTCTTCAGATTCTGATTCTTCAGGATCTTCTTCTCTAGCCTGAAAAGCGTTAGTGCATTTCTTGATATTAGATTTTAATGCAATAGACTTACCTTTCTTTTGAGGCTCATTTGCGTCCAGCTCAATTTCATGGCTTCTCAAGGCACTGATAAGCTCTTCCAAAGAAACTTCATTCAGATTCTTTGCAATCTTGAATGCAGTCACCATTGGGCCCCATCTTCTGGGCAAACTTCTGATGATCTTCTTTACATGATCAGCCTTGGTGTAGCCTTTGTCAAGAACTCTCAATCCAGCAGTCAAAGTTTGAAATCTTGAAAACATCTTTTCAATGTCTTCATCATCCTCCATCTTGAAGGCTTCATACTTCTGGATTAGTGCAAGAGCTTTGGTCTCCTTGACTTGAGCATTTCCTTCATGAGTCATTTTCAAGGACTCATATATGTCATAGGCCGTTTCCCTGTTAGATATCTTCTCATACTCAG
Source organism: Vicia villosa (assembly GCF_029867415.1). Classification (NCBI taxonomy): domain Eukaryota; kingdom Viridiplantae; phylum Streptophyta; class Magnoliopsida; order Fabales; family Fabaceae; genus Vicia; species Vicia villosa. The sequence continues at coordinate 348,467 of NW_026705286.1, read as the reverse complement.
CATGAGAGATAACATTCAGCAAAACAGTTCTGCATTTATGATGATTCCTGAAAAGCTTTTTCTGATCATCATTCATTTCTTGCCTTGTCAGCTTTACGCCTCTGGCATTTACTGGATGTTTGTAACCATCCATCAGAAGATCCCATAGATCACCATCTAGACCAAGAAAGTAACTTTCCAGTTTATCTTTCCAGTATTCAAAGTTTTCACCATCAAATACTGGTGGTCTAGTATAACCATTGTTTCCATTGTGTTGCTCAGCAGAGCCAGATGTAGATGGAGTTGGATTTGCTTGAGATTCACCAACCATCTTTTAATGAAGCGTTTTTCTCTTCCTGAATCTTTTCTAAACACGGTTAAGTGCTTGCACCTTAGAACCGGCGCTCTGATGCCAATTGAAGGATAGAAAAACACTTAGAAAGGGGGGGTTTGAATAAGTGTAGCTTTAAAAACTTGACAGATAAAAATAAATTGCACAGTTATTTTTATCCTGGTTCGTTGTTAACTAAACTACTCCAGTCCACCCCCGCAGAGATGATTTACCTCAACTGAGGATTTAATCCACTAATCGCACGGATTACAATGGTTTTCCACTTAGTCCGCAACTAAGTCTTCTAGAGTATCCTGATCACAACCTGATCACTCCAGGAACAACTGCTTAGACACAAGCTAAGACTTTCTTAGAGTATCCTGACCACCACGTGATCACTCTAATTACAACTGCTTAGACACAAGCTAAGACTTCCTAGAGTATTCTGATCAACACGATCACTCTAGTCACTTACAACTTAATGTAATCTTTCTAAGAGTATTACAAATGCTTCTTAAAAGCTATAATCACAAACTGTGATATTTCTCTTAACGTTTAAGCTTAATCTCACTAATATATTACAACAGCAATGTAGTGAGCTTTGATGAAGATGAAGATTCTGAGTTTTGATTTGAACAGAGTTTCAGCAAGTCTTTCAGAATAATTTTGTTCAGAGTTGGGTTAACCTTGCTTCTCATCAGAACTTCATATATATAGGCGTTTGAGAAGATGACCGTTGAGTGCATTTAATGCTTTGCGTGTTCCGTACAGCATCGCATTTAATGTTATACGCTTTTGTCAACTACCTCGAGCCTTGTTCACGCTGTGTCTACTGACGTTGCCTTTAATAGCTTCTAACGTTCCTTTTGTCAGTCAGCGTAGCCTGCCACTTGTACTTTCTTCTGATCTGATGTTTGTGAATACAACGTTTGATTATCATCAGAGTCAAACAGCTTGGTGCATAGCATCTTCTGATCTTCTGACCTTGAAGTGCTTCTGAGCGTGATACCATCAGAACTTCAGTGCTTTTGATCTCATGTTCTTCTGATGCTTCCATAGATCCATGTTCTGATTCTGCTTCGACCATCTTCTGATGTCTTGCCAGACCATGTTCTGATGTTGCATGCTGAACCTTCTGAGTCAAAGCTTCTGAGCGCTGAATTATGCATACTCTTTATATATTTCCTGAAAAGGAGATTGCATTGGATTAGAGTACCATATTATCTTAAGCAAAATTCATATTATTGTTATCATCAAAACTAAGATAATTGATCAGAACAAATCTTGTTCTAACACGCGTCTCATGGTCGAGAACGCGAATTGGGAAGAGATAATATCGTGTCCCGCAAGTAAAGCGGAACACGAGAGAATAAGCGTCGATCGAGAGTTGCCTTCGGAATACCTTGCATACTAGCACCCACGTTAGAGATAACAAGACACCGCAATCGGAATTGCGTTATTGAATTATAAGCTAAACTGAAAATGGATAACAGAATAGAAAGTGAACACATAGCGAAAGCAAACAAGACATCAACATGGAATAGCATTCAAAATCATATGGAATTTGTGCACCAAAACTACGGAAGCCAAAACAAGTATTTACATGCACAACGGTACATCGAAACAGCGAAACTGGGTAAAAACAGTGAAAACTAAACTCGTCAGAATTAAGCCAAAATTTTATTGCAAGATTAAAACATGCTAAAGAAGTCAAATATGCAATCAGAATTTACAAAATCGGCCTGGAAGCACGGCTTTCGAAACAGGGGCAGTAGCAAAAACGGTAAAAAATAGTCAGCCGAAACCGAAAATAAATTGTACAAACGGCTCCGAAAACATTATTACATATGAAAAACATTATTCACATGCTCAAAAACTCATTGTAGATCAAAAGATATGGCCAAATGACACAAAGTCGACACGACGCGCGTAAATAGAAAAACTGAGCCAAACGCGACCAAAACACGAAATAGAAAAAAGCAGGAGCTTAAACATCATTTATTAGCATCCAAAAATGTCATGTAAACACTTAGAATCTAACAACCATCAAATGCAACAAGTTTCATGTCAAATATGCAACAAAATACCAATCTTCATGAGTCAAAAGAAAGGGAATGTAGTGCAATGGGACCATGGAAAATTCTGCATAATAATGATAGTAAAACAGTCCCAAAACTCACCACAAATCACACCTAAGCTCAAGAGAAAACTTCACAACAATTAGCACAAAATGGCATATGTTTACAAGTGAAATTATGGCATAAAACATGGTTTCCAAATGGTAAATCCACAAGTATAGATCCACTTTAATCCATTTATTTTTATGAAATATGTTCAAATAGCATTTACAAACTAGCAACAAATCAAAATTATGTACATTCATGAGACAAGTTTTAAACTACTATTTTTATCACATTTTTCAATCAATTTTCATGTCAAGTATCAACAATTCACAACCAAAATTTCCAGCACTTAAACTCTTGTGTTATCATTGTTTTTATGCATTTTTAAAGTGTCAAAACAACATGAAAACTCCATTAAATTCCCAGCAACATTATAACATTAAAATGACACTAGAAATGTCAACAAATCAACACCAAAACATCACCAAAATTTTCCAGCAACTATGTGTTCATATGATATAACCATATTTTTATGACTTTTTTGAGGTTCTAAATCCACATCAAGACACCATAAACTTCCAGCAACAATTCACATATTGAAATGATATTATAAAGTCACAAAATCAACATAAAACCATGATTTAGCATCATCAATTAGCAACCACAATAACACCACTCAATATACTACCAATTATAGTCAAAATCACCTCTCACACTCAATTCAACAAACATGTTATGTGCTAATTTTGAATTCAAGAGCAACATCAACAATTATTAATACACACCACATTTAAGTTTCACATTTGAATCAATTTAGCAAGATCGACATGAATCAATCAAACAACAAGCGACTATTATCATCAATTATTGAAAATCATCCATCGACAATCAAACATCATCATCAATTATTATATTAATTCGGATTAAGCAACAAAATCAATGATCTAACAAGATTTATAGTGAATTTACCGGATCAAACGAAAAGATCAAGATCGGATGAACACGAACACGACACGAACACGAACGTGAATCCGAGAGATCTATGGAGGGAGTGAGGCGCGCAAGAGTGTGGAGAGAGAGATCTTCGAACTTCAATTGATGATCAATGAGGGAATAAGATCTTCATCCTTGTCTTGATCTTGATGTGTTCTTGAGACTTGATGAAGATTGTTGGAGATTTTAAGTAATTTGGTGGTTATGTTTCAAGAGAATTGAGAGAAGTGTTTTTTATCTTTTGGATGAAATTGAAGTTATGAGAGAAAATGAGGGAAAATGGTTTATATAGTCAGTGGTGAAATGTCAAAAATGCCCCCGACGTATCTCTTTTTTTGCTCGTTTTCGGGGAAATGTGACTCGGTGCAAAATTCCGAAATGAAACCAACATCATTGTGAAGATGACCAAATTTCTGACTCGTAGCCGCGAGAATCGTCTCAATCCGATAAGCGGTGAAGAAATTACGCGCGTTTGAATGACGAGAAACGTCGGTTCATCTGGTGCGACTGTGCAGAATTTCGCGAGTACCGTTCAAAAAACGCGATTAAACTCTATCTTCGGCTCAAAATCTGAACGTGCACGTGTGACGAAGAATCAAAGATAACTAAATTTCCGAGAGAATGCCGCCGGAATGGACTTCATACGATAAAAATCGAAGAAGTTACAAATTTTCAAACTTGTCGCGACATACCCGAAAACACACTTTTCACTGAAAAACCACAACGCTCTTTGAAATGTTGGGCATTTTCTGTGTATAATTGGTCTTCGGTCCGAACATATGAAATCTCGAGAATAACGACACGGAGCTGCAGTTAAAATTTAGGGCGAATCTGATAAACGGGTCATGAGATATGAATTTTCTAAGGCCCGAAAACCTACATTCAGCATCATTTTTCACTGTGAAAGCTCAAGTAATTTGCTAATTCGACCACTTTCCTCATAGAATTGGTTTCTGAGTCAAACGGGAAAGTTATAGGGAACGTCGAAACGGTCTCGACTTCGCGGGAACCAAGCTCATAGCACCTTCCAACTAAGACTTATGAATTTCTTCGCATTTTCACCGTATAAATCAATCTTCACGTCACATTTCCTAAAAAACCATGAAAAGTCTTTATTATTTTGTTCAAATTTTGAACGAAGAAATAAACGTCTTTGATAACTTATAGCTCAAATAAAGAGGGCAAATTTTGGGGTGCAACAACCATCCGGACACGCTAGCTCTCCCGTCTTCGCCAACGACTAGTTCAGTCTGCTCGGGTGAACGAAGACTTGTTCAACCGTTACATATATTTTGGGCCCTGAAAACGCGTCTAGCCCAAAATATAGCTTGACCTAGTCACACGTTTGTTAGAACAAGATTGAGAATCTATGTTCAAAATCTGGTTTTGATGATAACAAGCATATATTTTGTGAGTAACAATTTTATTACTAATAGTTTCATTTAGTGTGCAGATATTATGTTATAAGCCTTATACAAGTTGCATCAGAATCACAGTACAAAAACTACATCAGAAACTGAATTAGATATGAAAGAAGAATCAAACATTCAAAAGATGAAAGAAAGCTAAAATTCATCATATCAAACAAGCACAAAATCAGAAAGTACATTAGAAGCTTCAAGGAAAATGAACAAGAAATATCAGTACAAGAAGCCAATCAATACAAAGCGTTCAAAGCCATACTCAACCAGATTGCAACGACTCTATTCCAACGGTAACTCATCAAGCTATAAATAGAATCAAACTTCAAACTTGATGTGTATGGGGTGACCATAGTGTATGGAATTCATCCATCCTGCACAGATTGAGGAATCAATCTATCCAAAATGGAGAGTGAGTGATCATACATCCTTTGAATGGATCCGTAGAGAAAAAGAAAATATCCAGTGAGGATCATCCATGTAGATAAGAAGAAAGTGTGCAACCAAAGATATATTATGCACAAAAGAAGAAGAAAGAATCTGCAGAATGCATCTGTGCATCTGTAGACGAAGTAGCTGAGCATGTACATCAAACTGAAGAAATATGAAGACATGCATCAGAAGATACAAGAGGCAACACATACTTTGTATGTGATAAGCAACAATGTTGAAATGCACTTATCATATGCCTGTACCTTACAAAAGAGAGAAAATTTGTGAAAAAGAAAACACACATCAGAAGATGCACAATAGGCAATGCATATTATGTATGTGATCAATCCACAATGTTGTTATACACTAAACACATGCCTATGTGAAGAAAGATGGAAATGGAGAGCATGAACATGAAAGCTGACAAGCTAATTCAACTGCCCCATTAAAGGCAACATACACTATGTGTATGATGATTAAATATTGAAATATACATCATATGCCTACCATGAAGAAACTCTCAAAGGATGAAGAAGTTGAACCTACATGCTCTGCAGAATGCTCCATTGGAGAAGATGAGGACATCCAAGAATACTTGATCAAGCATTAATTGATCATGTTGAAAAGCTGGGGAAACTGAATACACTGAGTTGTTGCTCGTAGAGTGTTTCATGCTTACTGATGTTAATCAATCTGTTATTAGCTGTGATCAGCTTAATGATCAGTATTGAAGAAGAAGATGAAGATCAAGACAGGAGCAACCAACATAAGAGCTTCTGCTCTTTATCTGCTTTCAGAAGAAGAAGATCTCATCTAGAAGTTCAAGAATAGAAGACTACAAGATTATGTATTATTCTTGTAATTAATTGTAAAACACATAGAGTTGTTTCTCAAAGTGTGTTATTTCTTAGGAATCTTTTGTAAAAGTGTTTAGGCTCCAGAAGTGACTTCTAGTCAGTGAGTCATAAACATATGTACTTAAATTAGGAGAAAATCTGCTTGTACAAGAAGCACTCATGTGGCTGCGGTCATTATGGAAATCTCTTGGAGACCAAGTGAAGGTCAGGAGTCCAAGAGTCAATGGATGTTATATCTCGTGGAGATCACTAAACAGTCCATTGCAGTCAGTCACAACAGGTAGCTGTGCAGGGAGTAGTCACAACGCGTTGTTGTGCAGGTTACTAGATTGATGAACGTTATATCCAGATGGGATCACTGAACGGTTCAGTCATCTAGGGGTTAGTCACTCGCGGGTAGCTTGTGCAGGGTTAGTCACAGCAGTTGGCTGTGCAGGTTGTTAGTCACGACGGAAGATCGTGCAATTGTAATCATGATTGGTTATAGTGGATTAAGACCTCTAGACAGAGGCAAATCACGTGAAGAAGGTGGACTGGAGGTAGCCTTATTCAGAAGGTGAACCAGGATAAAAATGAATGTGTCTTTTACTTTCTGTACTCTTCGTTTTAACTTAGAACATTCAAGCAAAAGTTCTTTAGAACTGTACTGAGACCAGTCAGAAGTTCTGATGACACAGAGAAGTTAAAATGAACATCTCATAGGTTATGTAGTTCTACATCCACATGCTTCCGCAACACCAAAAGGATAATCCAATAGATGATAAAACAAAAGAAATAAAAGACGTTAAAAAGAAAGGGAATTTTAATCTGGTAAAGAACACAATTCAATCCCCCCTTTCTTGTGTTTTTCTCCACCTTCAACGTTAAGTAGAGCAATATAAATAGCCCTCTCCACCTAGATGGCAAGGTTTTTAAACTCTCACCCAAAATCTCATACTTTTTGTTGTACCTTTGCTCTCTTTCTTACTTTGACATCGGAGTGCCTTGAAGGTACAACCCCTTTTTTCTCAACCATCATCGAAGATCACGCCATCGTTGCTGGCCCACCTGTTCTGACCCTATGCGAACAAGTTATCATAGTAGTTATGCATTGGGGAAGTCAGTAAGGAAAGAAGAACTTTTGTTCATTAAGTATTCGGATTTAGATGTTCTATAACCGAAGTGTGGGACCAAGTTGTGTTCAAGAGGACCTAACCTAGAATGATGGAATAATTAGTGAGTGGATTTTGGGAATTACTCAACCTCGACGAGTAGTTGTTGATAAGTGTGTTTAAGATTCTAGCATGAGTCGTGATTGGGCGAATGCCGAGAAGAACTGTTGTTATTAAAGGATTAAATGTAGTAGAGTAATGGAACTAAGTGGATTATGGACGTCACGTGATTTAGTGAATTTCAAGAAGTGTGCGACCGAATGAGATCAGAGTAGCACAATGGATGAAATAAGAACCAGATAGCCTGTAGTAAATGTGGTAAACTACTTGTACGATTGAGTTGAGCAGAGATATCTTCCTAATAGGAACTCGTTGAACCAATGTTTTATTCATCTCAGATTCTCGAGGATCCACCATAATCTAGAGAGGTATTGATGATGGACCGGTATATAAGAGGCATCGTGATTGGTGTGTGATCAGATGTTGATAGATCATCAGTTGAGCTTGTAAGTATCAAGGGTTAGACAAAATATCATTTTCATACCCCAAATTTGTCCCACCCTTTCATTCTAACTGGCTTAGGCTTCTCACTCATATGCATTTCTCCATTAGGTCATCTAACATATCATACATCATTAATCAGTGAATCTGGCATGGGATCAAGGATTCCAATTGGTTCAGATGATTGAAGAGCACTTGATCATGTGGTTGCTGCTTACATGGTTTGACCTAAGGTTTATTTCCCTAGGCACTTGGTGATCATAAACTTCACGAGACTCAAGGTTTCTATGATTAAAATACTTAACTGCTCACTCGATTGATGTGCACCTAACTAGATGATTTCTCCTATGACCAGTTCGATGGGCTATGTTCTATGGTTTAGTTCATTCATGATATGAATTATTTTGGGCCATTGATTTTTAGTATAGTTCTTCTAGTACAACATCAATTTTGGGTTCTTTCCAATACAAGTTATTATTTTAATTCATCTGAGTAGATTATATAGAAGTCATTGACCAAGGTTATGGAGTTACAAGTCGTGTGGTCTGGATTTTAGTGAAGTTTACTTGGAACATCATTGAACCATCTAAAAACTAAGACACGTGGAAAAAAGGTTTGACCTTGGTCAAAGTCTACTTGGAAAGGTGGACCTTTTGGCTTAAGTCATACTTGAAGGTTAATAGGTTTTATGGCGTCGTTCAGTGTATATGACAAAACATAGAGAAATTAAATTTGAAAAAAAAGGAGATCACATCACAAAGTCATCATTCTATCCTTGAAAATCCAAGTATTCACTGCCATATTCAATTACATCAGTACATGTTTCATTACACTCTCAATCATCAAGTTCCATAAAATACTAAAGGGTATTATGATACAAGAAACAGTACAATAAAATTACAAAAATTTGATTATTGACCTTGAATTCTACCTAGACTCCTAGTGACTCCCTAAGAATCTACTTTCCTGCAAATGCTCAAGTCTTCAAGTCATCTTCTCCGTTTTTCTTCATGAAATTTGGATGCCATGTCATTGTATCGAATGTAACAATGTATACTCCATTATCAATTGCTTGAATCCACTTATGCTTTACGCTTAGTTTAAGTTATAAGAAATTAGGGTCCCTCATTGGTAACCCGAATCAAATCTTGAACCTGAGACGAGCTCGAAACCAACTTGGAGATTGAAGAGAATCCGCGAGCATGCTTCCGTCGCTGTATCTTCGCATTGATACCGTGACAGAAGCGCTTCTGAAAAAAGGCGCTTTTTCTTTGAACTGAGAGAAAGACGAGAGGATGAAGCACGAGAGATATACATTGTTTGGATACACGTTTGGAAGTCCATTTTCGCATCCCAATGCATAGTTCACCGTGATTTTCTAAAGCTCCAAATACTAGCTTTTGCTAGACGTGCATTATTTTACTATTTCAAACGCGGAAACAAACAAGCTAATAGAGTTGATTATGAATTGAGTAGTATGATGGCCATAAACCCCAAAACACACAGTTCACTTGTTTTTCCCTATTCCTTTATTTTCATTTTTAATTTTCTTTCACAAAAGATCAGGGGCCATTAATGTGATAATAAAGCTGAAATTGAATAAAAAATCAAGTGCAAAAGATTAATAATAGAAATCAGATTTGGATGTATTGTTGGATCAAATATTGGGCTCGCCATTGTTACTGATTCCACACCCCGTTTAGCCCATGGCTACACTCAATATTTTTTGGCAAACTAAAACAACAACAAAAAATACCCTTGGGCTTTTGCTGATGGGCATGTGCCAGTTAGTTAGCATACCTCTTAATTCAATTGACACCCATGTTTCCATTTTGTTTTCTTACTTAGATTTTAATTTCTTTTAGATTTTTTTAGATAATAAAAACAAATAAAATCATAATTTTTTCTAGGTAGGTTTGAGGTAATTTTTTAGAGTTTAATTTATATTTTCCTTTAGGAATTTCCCATATAAAAAACTCATAAAAATATTAATCCTTTTTTAGGTTAATTTTGTACTAATTTTGAGTTGTTTCTCATATATTTTTATACCAATTTCCATATAATTGTGTTGCTTGATCTTTTTGGTTGATTTATGAGTTGTAATTGCATGTTACCTTAGGTGATTTTAGGTCAATTAAATTAAGTGTTTTGCTTGATTAAATTGGACTAAAATATAGCTTTTTAGATCTTTAATCAAAACCTTTTACATGACAATATTAGGATAGAAATTCCCCTTTCACAAATTTCATCTCATTTTCTTTTTCTTTTCAACTTTCGAAACATTTAATAATATAATGATATGAATCATACTACTACGAGCCTTAAGTAGTGGAAAGGAGTGAGCGGGTGTAGTCCCTAACTTATTCCTCTTTCATTCATAGACTTTTGTGTGATTCATATCACATATTATTCCTATAAAAAACACACAACAAAATACATAAAACATCAAATATATATTGACAAGGAACACACTTTCACGAGCCTCAAGCAATGGAAAGAAACGAGTGGGTGTAGTCTCTGACTTGTTTCTCTTCCATTCATATTCTTTCATGTGTTTCAAGTCTCAAACTTTAACAAAGTATAGAGGTGGTGAGTGTTCCAATAGTGGGATCCATTCATCATTTACCTACCTCAATTCTGATTCCTAAAAAGGGATACGTAGGCATCAGGTCGCGGGGCCTGAACGAGCACAATTTTGTAAATATTCCTTCTTTCTCCTGTATTTTCTTTTCACTCTTTTTGCATACATTACCTTAGCACTAAGCTTTAGAATTTTAGACACACCCTTTGATTAGAAAAAAACAAGAGTGAATCTCGTAGAGTACTACAGACGCAAGGGGTGTTGATACCTTCTAAAGTTCTGGTATCAGATATGTGATGTCGAATGAGATGTCACGACACAATATTTGAGCACTTTAACAGTTATGAACAAGTTTAATAGCAGCAATAATAATAGTGCAGAAAGTAAAGAACACAGTGATATGTTTACCCACTTCGGAACAATCCTTCCTACTCTGGGGGCTACCAAGCCAGGGATGAAATCAATATACGATAGTATCAATTCGAAGCTAAACAGTCCCAGTTTACACTTCTCACTTAATCGCTACCCTTCCTATGACTTCTACCTAAGACTCACCTGGGTGTGAGGCCCTCCTCAAATCCCCTCAATCACAATCCCCAATGAAAAAAATTAGAACAAAGAAAAAACCAGAAGACACTCTTCCAAGACAGCCACTCCTCGATGCTTAAAAACTTACGAGGATGAAATACTCTCCTTGCTTAAAAGCTTCGGAGATCATACAACATTCAACACCTAAAGGTTTGTGAATTTAAACATATGGAACTCATAGAAAATAAGGATTCCTAAAACCCTAAAACATATAATACTAGTTCCAACTAAAACTATGTTACAACCCTTATATTTATAGATATATCTTTGACTGGACTGGGCTTCATATCGCAGCAATGAGGCTACCAAAAAATTGCTACTTGTTCTCCAAGAAAATAGGTCTTCAATCTAACCTTTACTATATTGTCTCAAATAATAGAAAGTGTGGAAATCTCTTGATTGAATCAATCTTTGTAAAAATATGAGCTAATTGATTTCTCCGAATATTTTGAGCTGAAACATGAGATTATTATAGAAAATAAACCCGCCTGATTCACTTGTTAGATCAACTTCTGCAGTCAGGATGTCATGCTAGGATGTTATGACATCTTATTCGATATGTTGAAGTCTGAATGCTAAGTCATCTTGAATTTCTTTCAACATGATCTTCCTCAATATGTTTTAGAAAAATGCATGCCAACCATCAGAGAACCTTCACATTCCCCTTGCGTAATCGACCCCCGTACCCTTCTCTTGGTCGCGAGACCATCCTTTCCCTATTTTGAGGTTCGTTGGATATTTCCTTTCCCTTATTGTGATCAATAAAGTTCAGTGGCGACTCTGTTGTTTTTGTTGCGAGTGTGCGACAATTTTGACCAGATAAATTTTGAAGATAAGTAAAGGATTACTTTTGGTGTAGGCTCATTGTGGCTATGTCATGTGCACTTATGGGCGTGCATGAAGACTTAGACGATCGTAGCAGGTCGAATGTTAGAGTTCACCTTTCTTCAGCAAGATTTTATGTGAAGTGGTTGGATATCAAGACTATTGTTGCAGAATTGTACACCCTTATGGATTGCGATGGCAGTTGTGTCATTTAAGACTGAAGGACAGATCGAAGTAAGAAGCTTAATAGTATAAGAAGGTAGACTTGGAGCAAGTCAATTTGAGCATTTGGGAATTAGAAGTAATGACCAAGGAATTCAACAAGCATTTGTATGACACTGTATGGAATTGTGTAGAACTGAATCTCAAATATCGTCATTAAAGAGAGACGTTGTAGTAGAAAAGTATGGATTTGAGATAAGGTAAGAAACCAAGGGAAAAGAAGTGGGAATCAATACTATGTGTTGAGAAAGGATGAACTTGGTAAACAATGAGGATGTGAAATATCCAACCAGAGTGAATCGCTAGGAATTTTGAAGCTATGAAGAATTAAAGGTTGGAGACCTTGGAAGGATCTTCTCCCAGGTATGTCAGGACGAAGTATCAGAAGAGAAGTGTTGTATGAGGACTAAGGTTTCTCGTCAAGAATGATAGGACACAAAAGTATTAGCGGATTCTGTTTTCTTTGATGGAACAATGTTTAGACAGATTTGCGAGTTTTACCCAAAGGAGGAATGTAAGAGACATTTCACCCTTTTGTTAGATGAAGATATAAGGAATTTTTCACCCTGTTGGTACTTAATTGGAAGAAATTCGAGGAAGAATTTCAAATTAAGGGGGGGAGGATGTAACACCCACATTTCTAAGTCCTAATTATGAATAAAGATTAAAAATGGATTTATGATAACCAAATGAGGTTTAATTACTTATCACATTAGTGTCATGATTAGTGGTTAGTCTTATGACCAAGGGTAAGATAGTAATTGCATCAATTGATTATTTAAACTCCAAAGCCAACCAAAACCTCATTTTTATCACTTCACTTCTCCATCTTAAGACATAAAATCAGAATTTGGATAGCAACTTGCATGTGGAAGATACTTGTGGATAGCAAAGTTTGGCTTCAAAAATCATGCTTAGTGTGAGGATCATCATCATCTTCATCATTCAATCATGCAAAACATGAATCTCCATGACATAACGTGAGTTCCATTAGTTAGGAACTTGGGGAGAGTTGCATGCTAAATGGGATAGTGTGAAATTTTCAGAAATGTATCATTGTATGGAATATAGTATAATATTGATGATGCATATGCTGATTTATATGAGTTTTGATGACCTAAGTATGTAATTGCATGTTAGGGTTGATGTGAGAGGTATTGGAACTGGTTTTTATGCAGAAAAATAAATATTTTTCAGTCTGAGTTGCAGGAAATCGATTACCCTACTATGGAAATAAATTTATGCCAAGAAAATTGGATTTCTAGGCATTCTCCGTGCAGGAAATCGATTACCCTTATTATGGAAATCGATTTCCCAAGACTGCGTTAAAAATGTAGAATTGAAAATACACTGTAGTTCTGTAACTCAAAATTAGGCTCCTTCGAAGGCTTTGGAAAGCTAACGGAAAAGGCTATGAAATGCGTATGCTTCCAGAACTTTAACACACACTTAACTATTAATAAAATCCAAGTGCATATTCATGTATATTGATTAATAAGAGAAAATACTTAAAGAATCAATTTGTTAATCATTCTAAAGGCCTTGTGCCCAAGTGTTCCTTCAACTAGGTTGTAGGCATCATAGAATGAGTGGTGATGGAAATTAAAGCTAGCCGCTACCCTAAAAGACGTCGAGGTCTTATAGCTTGTGAAGCTAAGCATGTGAACCAAGAAATGAGGAGGTCTCATAACTTGGTGAAACTTGTGTACATCGATTAATAAAACATGACTTTGGTAAGTAAACCTTAGGATGCGTAAGCAAGATTTATGATTGGAAGTTAGCCCGATGTTTTCCCCTTTCCCTAGACGGATACTTCCAAAGTTCTACAATCTAATGGCTTAGTAAATATGGGACGAGGGGTTAGAGAACAGACATAAGGATAGTAACTGTGAGTAGGCATGTTACATATATGTTGGTTATTTCTTGTGAAGTAATTTCAAGGATTCCCCTGTGCCACATATATTGCAGGCATTCCTCGAGCTTGGGTCTCAAGACTGGGTCGTGCTCCGTAGTTCATGAGCTATTCTTTGGGGATGACAAGTAAACCTAAAAGACCTATTGTCAGTTCAATGTCGATTCCATGGTTCTCTATAGTCCATATGAGTTACTTACCATATAGATTTAAATTTTTGATTTGGGTCTTGTTTCCGAGAGCAGATAGGCAAGTAAACCCGGAAGACCAGACCTTGAGGGTAGCTTCCGACAGAAGGCTGACAAGTAAGCCCGAAAGACCTATTATGGAGGAAACATGTACCTAATATCTGAATACGTGATACATGATTAGAGTATCCAATTGGGTGGTTGGTGGACACTTAATAATGATGCTACCAATCGTTAGGTTCTGTCATACTGGATAGTGAGGACACCTTAAGATCAAGATGGATCCATAGATGATGTATGTACCCTATAAAGCCGAGAGGACCCATAAGATAGGGGAGATCATTGAGATTTTGTAATCTCACCCCATTCATCTTATTATTTTCAGGTACTTTCCAAGATCGAGTTTTGCTAGATGCTTGAATCAAGAGCTTTTGATCAGATGACGTGAAGACGTATTTGATCTCTTATTCCGCTGTATTATCATTATTTATGACTTTTGTATGTACTCAGTACCAGTTATTAATATTTTACTGATATGATTCTAGATGTATATTGATAGGGTATTACAAATTCAATCTAAATTAATGTAGAAAAGAGAAAATTACAAGATAGTGGGAGAGAAATACTCCACCCACTAAATCAAATTACGCGGATAAATATTGTGTGACATTTAAAATGTTATACAGAAAAATCAATTTATACAAATATAATGTAAAAAAAAGTACAATTATGTTACTTTTTGTAATATATATATATATATATATATATATATATATATATATATATATATATATATATATATATATATATATATATATATATAATTTATAATCTTATAAAAAAAATAAATCGTAATATAATGCAATATGATCTATCCTTTTCCATTCAAAATAAGAAATGAATTTTTTAAAATTTTTTTAATTAAGTAATTTATTCTTTATATAAATGCTAATGTGAATAAAATTGAGTTTTATAAATTATTAAAATGCAACTCAATTGGAATGATAATGTTGTTTTTTAATAGGAAAACATAATAATGTTACTTTTTATTAAAAATGAATGGTAATGTAACGCCTTATGATTTATCATTTTTCACTAAAAAATTGTTTTTTTTTAAATAATATTGAAAAATTATGTAATTTATATGAATACATAACATTGAATGTTATATATTATTAAAATGTAATTAGGAGTGGAAATATGATTGGTCGAACTAGGCTTTGCCAAGCCAGAGTCTGCCCTACTAAAAAATTCAAAGTCTAAGTCTCGCATGTAGCCTATCATAGACTTATTTTTAGGCTTGAACCTAGTCTTTTTGAAGGCGTGATTGACCTATTAGCCTACTTAAAAATCTACTTCATTTGAATATTTGTAAATAAGTAGTTCAATTATTGTTAAATTGAATAATAAATAAAAAGATCAACGAACATAAACATTTATTTTCATTGACTCATCCGAGTTTATCTATTAGCATAAATTTTGTGATATTATTTGTTTGAAATAACATATTCAAACAACTTATAACAATAACTTATAACATTTTTCGTAAGAGTTTGTCCACTTATTTACTTAATATATCCAAGATAACTATGTTTTATAACGATAACTTATAACATTTAAAACACTTTTTTATATGGTATGTGGCATAGTCTTTTTAGTTAAATAGGCTTATAAAAAAAGTTTAAGCTTTTTCTACTTAAAAAAAGTGTGGTTTGACCTGAGTCTATGTAAGTTAGGTCGTAGATTCTTGTTAGTTGGTCTGACTCACTCCCACCCTAAATATAACTCAATTGAAAAAATAAATATTTTTGTAAAAATAAAGTATATAAGGTTACAAATCTTTTTATTCTAACTAAACTTATTTTGTTTAAATATTTTATATAATAGTAATTATTAATGCATTATTTTTTTTTTTACGTATTATCATTGATATAGTATGCACTAGTTACACTTGTAGTAGCTATTATCAAAGCAATCTAAGAACTCCATCAATGGAGGAAAAACAATGAATGAAAATTGATGAAGATGGAGAAGAAAGAGTGATTTCCATTATACTCTCTAACTGAAAACGGTTACACTGTATGGTACATATATAGTAAGCTAATGCCACGTCATTTATTCTAACTAACTACATACATGCACACGTGAGTAACACGTGAGTAACACATGAAAGTGACCATGCATACGTGAAGCTCCATCTAGTTTTTACTTCTGCTTGTGTTAGGTAGCTCTTTATTTTCATCAGTTATTACCCCCCCCCCCCCCACAAGCTTGAGGCTGGTAGATATCAACCAAACCAAGCTTGGTGATACAATCAAAGAAGGGACGTGGGCCAAGAGACTTTGTGAACACATCTGCAGCTTGTTGTTGCGAAGTAACCGATAGTAAACGCATGAGGCCAGCCTGCAGTTTCTCCCTAACCAAGTGACAATCAATGTCAAGATGTTTCGTCCGTTCGTGGAACACGGGATTGGCAGAGATATGTAAAGCACTTTGATTGTCACAATAAAGAACAGGCAAACGAGACGGATGTTGGTGCAAATCATGAAGAAGGAAACATAGCCATTGGAGTTCGCGAGTTGCTGAAGCAAGGGCACGGTACTCTGCCTCAGCAGAAGAACAAATAACGGTGGCTTGCTTCTTAGACTTCCAAGACACGAGCGATTGGCCAATAAAGAAGCAATAACCTGTAATAGAGCGTCGTGTGTCAATGCAGCCTCCCCAATCAGCATCACTAAACCCTAAAATTTGGAGACTTGAAGCTTTGGGCAAGAAAATGCCACGTGCAGGTGATCTTTTGAGATAACGAAGCACATGGAGAGCAGCCCGGTAGTGAACTTCAGTAGGAGCACTCATGAACTGACTCAATTGCTGAGTGGCATAAGCAATGTCAGGTCTGGTTGTAGTGAGATAGAGCAATCTTCCAACCAAACGTCGATAAGCAGTGATGTCCGTGAAAGCAGAACTGGTGTCTTGATAAAGGCGAGTGGAGGCATCTAAAGGAGTTGAAGCAGGCTTGCAGCCATTGAGACCTGAATCATGGAGCAACTCCAAGCAATATTTTCTTTGGAAAAGAGTAATGCCCTTGGATGAACGTGCAACCTCGAGCCCAAGAAAAAATTTTAGTTGACCTAAGTCCTTGATGTGAAATGTGTGATCCAACACAGCTTTTAATTCTTCAAAAACTATGAGAGAAGTGCCTGCCAAGATTATGTCATCAACGTACACAAGGAGAGCTGTAAATGAAGTAGGAGAGGATTTAGTAAATAACGTGTGATCTGCATGGGCATGGACAAAACCTTGAGCATGAAGAAACGTTGTTAACTTTTCAAACCATTGCCGGCTAGCTTGCTTTAAGCCATATAACGACTTGATTAATCTACACACTTGGCCAGGTTTTGGAGAAGACACACCATTGGGCACTTTCATGTAGACTGCCTCGTGTAGGTCACCATGTAGGAAGGCGTTATTTACGTCTAGTTGATGTAAATGCCACCCATGAATGGCAGCTAAGGCTAGGAGCACACGAACAGTTGAAAGTTTGGCTACAGGAGAGAAGGTTTCGAAATAATCTTACCCTTCAGTCTGATTAAAACCTTGAGCCACAAGACGCGCCTTAAACCGTTCGATAGAACCATCTGCATGCCTCTTTATTTTGAAAACCCACTTGTTTCCAATGGGAATAACGTTAGGTGGCAGATCCACAAACTCCCATGTGTTATTGATGTTCAGGGATTCAATTTCTTTGTCCATAGCTGCAACCCAGCGAGGATCCTTAGAAGCATTGAGAAACTTAGAAGGTTCAACTTCAGAAGCCAATGCCATGATATATGCCTTATGCTTAGAAGAAATTCTAGAATAGGAGATAGAATCAGTGAGAGGATAGGAGCATGATGGAGAGGTATAGGAGTTTCAAACATAGTCTTTAAGATGACTGGGAGGCTTTACAACTCGAAGGGATTTTCTGGATGCAAATTGGGAAGAAGTCTTGGTGGATGGTGGTGATAAAGGTTTAGAAAGAGTGGCTGCATCATCTGATGTGAATGACAATTCTGATGAAGAAGAAATATGAGAGGTATTTTGAGGTTCAATGCTGGAAAGAGGTGGAACTGGAGCAGGTTCCACTATAGGAGAGGCATCATTACTATGAGGAGTGACCAAATCACAAACTGATGGTGAATAAGTTTGCCCTTGGTCAGAATAAATGGTAGAGTGTGAAGAATTATGCTCAGAACAATCAATACCATCCTGGTCAAGGTAAATATCTGTTGGAACATCATCATTACCAAGAGTTTGGAATGGAAATTCAAGGTCATAGAACTTCACATTGCGAGACACGAGGATGTCATGATCAATAACATCCACAAGTATAAAACCTTTCATACCTGGCTTGTAACCCAAGAAAGCACACTTGCGTGCTCTTGCATCAAATTTGTGGCGATTGTTTGGTAAAGTCGAGGCATAACCCAGGCAACCAAACACCTTTAAAGAACTGAGGTCTGGGGAAGAGCCATATAACACCTCATAAGACGACTTATTAGCCAAGATCTTTGTTGGAATCCTATTCATAAGAAAAACTACATGAAGAACCGCATATGACCAGTATTCTTTGGCCAATCCAGATTGAAACATGAGTGCACGACTAATATTCAGAATGTGTTGGTGTCGTCTTTCAACTCTACCATTTTGTTGTGGAGTGTACACACAACTCTTTTGATGGATTATTCCCTTAGAAGCATAATACACAGGCATGGCCAACTCAACCCCATTGTCACTTCTAACAATCTTAACTGTGGACTCATGCTGTGTCTCTACCATGTTAATAAAATCTTTAATTTTATGTGATGCTTCAGACTTAGTTTTAAGCATTACCACCCACACATGCCTACTACAGTCATCAAGAATGGTTAAGAAATATCTATAACCATGAACAGAAAGAGTATTAAAGGGTCCCCAAATATCTAAATGCACAAGTTCAAATACTTTATTTGCATTATGACTACTGATGGGAAATGGCAGAATTTTCTGTCTTGCTTGCTGACAAACATCGCATGCACCATGAATACCACTAGGAATGTAGCTGTACATTTTACTCATACAACTCATTCTATCAAAAGATAGATGTCGTAGTCTAAGATGCCACAATACACTAGGTGACACCTTTGTTTCATTTACAAATTTCTTATTTACAAACGCACTAGAAACATGACCTACATCATTGTTCCTTCTTGCATCCAAGTGATATAGTCCATTGTGCTCTTTAGCCAAACCAATCCTCTTCAAATCCTTCTTTCCCTGTATCATACAGCCATCAGTACTAAAAACAAGATTACAATCCTGCTCTCTACAAAGCTTTGACACAGATATTAGATTGACTTCAAATTGTGGCAAATAAAGCACATTTTGAATAGTAAGCAATTCTGAAAGTTTCACATTTCCTGAAACTGAGGCTATAATGGAATTCCCATTTGGTAAGTTAACAGTGATAGGACTTATCTCAGTATATGTATCAAACCAATCTATGGAAAAAAATATGATGAGTAGCTTCAGTATCGAGTAACCAATCATTTTTATCATGGCTGCTAAAACAGGTTATAGAAGAATTACCTCCTCCTTTGGTCAGATTGATAGAACCTGTACTCTTCTCCAGCAAAGTCATCAAGGATTGATACTGCTCCTTGGTTAGAGTCATACTTCCACTCTCACTAGTAGATCCAAATGATGACTTTGTCTCTGCTTCTTCACTTTCAACTTGATTCACATAAGAGTTTCCTCTACCATTGTTTGGAGGATAACCATGCTTCTTGTAGCATCCATCAACAATATGGCCAGTTTTGCCACAATAGGTACAAACCTTGATATTTCCTCTTCCTCTTCCTTGATATTGGCTACCATTTCCTCTTCCTCTTCCATATTGCTTTTGTCCTTCTACAACATTCACCAACCCTGCATTCTCATCAGTCACACTCATGCCTAAGACACTTGCTCCATACTGCAGCTTCCTCTCTTGTTGCATCACCAAAGAGAAAACTCTGTTTATAGGAGGCATAGGATCCATCAACAATACTTGCGATGCTACACCTTGAAACTCCTCATTCAATCCAATCAGAAATTGAATTATCCTGTCCTCAGATTTGAAATTCTTAACATTTCTCATAGTTAAGCATGTGCATGGAATACGACAAGTACAATTTGGAACATGCCTATATTGGTCTAATTCTTCCCATAATCCTCTCAATTCAGTGAAATAATCTGTAATCTTCTTGTTACCTTGTTTGAGATTGGAGATTTCTTGATACAATTGTGCAACTCTAATGCGATCTCCTCTCATGAACCGATCCTTAAGATCATTCCACATGTCAATAGCATTATCAATGAACACAACACTCTGAGCTATTGATGGCGCAATTGAATTGATGATCCATGTGTGTACTAAATTTTTACATCTCTGCCATGCTGCATAGTTGAGATCACCTTCATTAGGTACTGGTATGGAACCATCAACAAACTTGAATTTGTTCTTCATAGCCAACGCTCTCCTCATTTTCATTGACCACGCGTGATAGTTATCACCAGATAAAGCTGGTGTAACACAAACTGTAGATGAATTCTCCGATGGATGAACATAGTAAGGATCGAGTTGATCCACTTGATTTCCATTGTTGCTGTTGTTAGTGTTTCTCGCCATAGCTATATGCAAAAAGATTAACAAAGAAACAAAACGCAGAAGAAGAGAAAGAAAACAAGAAAACGCGAATCAAGAAGAAACGAAACGAAACGAACGATCAAGAATTTGCGATCGTCATCAATCATCAATTAATCAGATCTAGAACTCGTTAACGCAGCGGAAACAGAGCAGGATCAACCTGCTCTGATACCATCAAAGCAATCTAACCATCAATGGAGGAAAAACAATGAATGAAAATTGATGAAGATGGAGAAGAAAGAGTGATTTCCATTATACTCTCTAACTGAAAACGGTTACACTGTATGGTACATATATAGTAAGCTAATGCCACGTCATTTATTCTAACTAACTACATACATGCACACGTGAGTAACACGTGAGTAACACATGAAAGTGACCATGCATACATGAAGCTCCATCTAGTTTTTACTTCTGCTTGTGTTAGGTAGCTCTTTATTTTCATCAGTTATTATATTAATATAATAATTATTGGAAACATAATTAAAAATTGTAAGAAATAAATTTTAGAAAATATTTTTTTTATATAAAATGGTCAACTCTATCAAAATTTAAGAAAGAAAATTAAGTTAGTACATGATGGTCAATTAAAAAAATATAAGAAAGGTTGTTGAAAGAGAAAGATTTTATCCAATTTATTGATTTTTTTTTATTAATTTGATTTTATTTACAGTTTGATTATATTATTCTATTCTTTATAGATTCATATTTTTTTTTTTTAAAAATAAAGTATGTAAACTCACAAATATTTTTATTCTTACTTGATCTATATTTTTATAAATTTTTATTAAGTACTAACTATTATTGCATTTAGTTTTTGTTTTAATTTTTTATATTATCATCTTTATAATGTTTGTTAGTTAAAATTTTAGTTACCATTAAAAGGATAATTAAAAAAATATAATTATAAAATGGTAAGAATTAATAAAAGGGAGAGTTTTATGAAACGTCAATTCTAGGGAAATTTTAAGGAATAAAATTAATTCTTTTTATGGAATTGTCAATAATGATTTTAATAACTGAAAAAATGAGAAATAAAAAATAATGACTTATATATTTCAATTTAATAAATTTTTAAATAAAATTTTGATTAGATTTGCAATGTTTTTATATTATTTTATTCTTTATATGTATTGAAAGACACAAACAATATTTTTTTCGTTTTGTCATTAAATTTTTTAATAGCCAAAAAGATAAAAAAAAAATAAAAAAAATGTTTAATTTGATCCAATTTAATAAATTTTATTTACTACATATTTTGATTATATTTTAAATGTTATTACATTATTTTATTATTTATATGTTAATAAATGTATTATTTTAGTCTATTAATATAAGGAAAATGCTAAGTTATGCCTCAATCTTGTGGCACAAGTTAAAAACCAAATACATAAAAGTTTTTTTTAGAACTTGTGTATTGCCTTTACCAAAATCTTATACTTAATATATTTTATTACGTTTCTCAATATAAATTTTCTTTTTTCAAATTTTTGAACCTATGCCCTTAAGGCACAAGTTGATATTACCCTTAAAATAATAAAATTTTGTAATATAAGAAAATAATGTAAATTAAATATAATAACAATTAGATTAGAAGTAAGAAAATTAAGATAAATGATTTTTTTGGCAAAACGAAAAGTTGTAATAAGTAATTTAAAAAATGAGATTAAGATATAAAAACTAATGATTAATTGAGAGATACAATAAAAAGGTGTAACATATACATGTAAGTATTTAAATAAAATTATAAAAAACTTTGTAAGGAAATAACTTTTATAGAATTGACACATAAGCAAAATGTAATTTGCTTCAGAGTTATAATAAATATATATATATATATATATATATATATATATATATATATATATATATATATATATATATATATATATATATATATATATATATATATATATATTGTAACTAATATATATTTATAGAAAATGGAGGGAAAAACAATTTGTGTTATCAAAAATTAGGATTTATTATTGTTTATAGGATGAGTCACCAAATTGTTGTTTTCATATAGTCCTTATCTTAGTAATTAATTTTACAAAATATAATGTGCTATGATGGTGATCAAAATTTAATTCTAATAATATACTATTTCATATTTATCTCAATCCAACTCATATATTATCAAATCAATATTAATATCAAAATATTCATTCATTTATTCGTGTATATATATAACAAAGAGAGATTTTTTTTCTTCACACATTACAAGCAATCATGGATGTAAAAAGTAACTCCAATTTGATTGTTGAGAATGATGTTGATGATGTAACCGATTTGATTTCCAATATATGTATTAAAAAGTAAGCAACTTCTTACCTGAATTCAGGATGCATGCTTTCTTTTATTTACTAATTTTTTTTATTTGAATTTCCATTGATTTTCAGGAGAGGATTGTCTAAGTTTTATCAAGGGAAGGCACAATCTTTTGATTCTTTAGCAAAGGTGAAAAGCATTGAAGATCTTTCTAAGAAAGAGAACCCAAAATATAGAAATAAAGTGAAATCTTGCAAGAACTTTGGTTTGAGAATTCCAAAGGCAACAATAGCAAAAAAATCTTCTAAGAGGGTCTTGTTTATGAGTGATAAGTTCTAGAAGAAGGAGAGTCATTGGAGAGTCTAGATCTTTCTTTTCTGTACTGTTTTCTTTCATGCACAGTTGTTTGAATATTTGGTCGAATTAATATACCGAGTTGTTTTTAATATTTTTAAAAAAATGATAGTCTTTTTTTTGTTTGTTATATTCCAATTTCAATTCATAAAAAATTGATATGGCTAATTAAAACAAGTTGCAATTGTACTTTTTTATTTTTAATACAATAATAAAATTTATTAATTTCTAAATATAAATAATTGATATACTTAAACTAGAATACAATTTTAAAACATAATTCCAAGTATTTATAATCAATATCCTTCCAATTTAAAAATCACAAAAAATTAAATTAAAATTAGTTAATAACCAAAAATAATAATCAAAATTTGGTATTCTTTGTGAAATTAATTTTGCAAATATTTTTATAAAATTTGGTATAACTTTAAAATTTTCGGTACGTACGGTTAAAGTATGTAAGGTAACAAATCTTTTTATTCTTACTAATTTTATTTTGTTTAAAGCTTTTACTGAATAGTAATTATCAATGCATTATTTTTTTTTTTACGTATTATCATTAATATAATATATACTAGTTGTAGTGGCTAATAATATGATAATTATTGAAAATAAAATTAAAAATTGTCAATAATAAATTTTAGAAAATAATTTTTTTTTATAAAATGGTAAATTCTATCGAAATTTAAGATAGAAAATTAAGTTAGTACAAGATGGTCAATTAAAAAATAGAAGAAAGATTTGATCCAATTCATTGAATTTTTTTTATTAATTTGATTATATTTGCAATTGGATTATATTATTCTATTCTTTATAAATATATAATTTTTTTTAAAATAAAGTATGTAAACTCATTAATATTTTTATTCTTACTTGATTTATTTTGTTATAAATTTTTATTAAGTAGTAACTAATATTGCATTTTTCGTCAAAAAAAAAAAAACTAATATTGCATTTAGTTTCCGTTATAAATTTTTGTATTATCAACTTTATAATGTGTATTAGTTACAATTTTAGTTACCATTAAATGATAATTAAAAAAATAGAAATACTTTTTTTTAATAAGTAATGGTATTAATCACAGAAAAAAGGATTACAACGAACAATACTTTAGCTCCTTACACAGGATAGAGGTAAGATGTTCCAAACGTTAAAATTACAAGCCGTAGATGATTCATTAACTACCCTAAACCATTTCCAGGAGCTAAGAATGATAGCGGAATAACACTCGTCGAAGTTAAAGATGTTACCTTTAAAGATAATAGCGTTTCTCATCACCCACAAATTCCACATTACGGCTATCCAAATAACTCCCACAGTTAATCTATCTTCTACCGCCTTAATCTTATCAAAGTGATCCAAAAAATTTCGAAGTTCCACATCTGATAGTGTCACCGAATCCCCTAACCATTGACCAACTCGATTCCAAATTCTTCTGGTTATTGGACATCTATCAAATAGATGATCGATGTTTTCCATATCTTGAAAGCAAAAGACACAACAACAGTCTACATCATCAATTAAAATCTCTCTCTTTTTCAACTGATCTCGCGTTGGTAATCTGTCCAAAGCATATCTCCAACCAAACATTCCCACCTTCGACGGAACTTTAATCTTCCACACAAATTTTATTCTCCTTAATTGAGATGATTCCAGCCCACTTCCCTGCGAATTACGATTTATCTCCTTGGCACACCCCTTGACAGTGAATCCATGCTCTTCATCCGCCAACCAAAGCACATCATCTCTCCCGAAATTTTGTCTGCTTAAAACCGGCAACTGTTGAAGCAACAAACTCGTGAGAACCCCATCATGGTCCACTACTAGAAAAAGTTGAAATATCCACGGAAATTTAAAATAATGTCATTATCTGAAGAAATTGATGTGATGTATAAAGATTTAAATAACACAATGAATGAAATAAATAAAAATATTATATTATTAATAGAAAATACCAATAAAATTGCAGATTATACCTTTAATAAAATAAACAATGGTCTTAATGAAATAAATAATATACATGAAACCCTTGATGAAATTAATAGAGATAAAGAAATTGATGAAGATATAAATATTCAAAAAATTAGAAAAATTCTTTATCAATTAGAAACCTTGTTAAAACATGAAGAAAGTAATAGAAGTATAACAATAAAAGATTTAGAAGAAATATTAGTTAGAACAAAAGAAGAAAATCAACTAAAAGTAGTTAAACAAGAACCTATAACTACATTTATGTTAATAAATCCATCATCTTCATGGAGGGGATAAAAACTGAATATATAGAAGCATTAAAAAGATCTAATGATATTGAAGAAATTAGACAATTGATGGAACAACTACAAATAATAGAAGAAGAAAATAAACAAGTAGAAAAAATAGAAAAAATAGAAACTAAGGAAGAGAATGAAGAAGTAATATTAAATTATAATTCTTCAGAAATAGGATCTGAATTAGGATCTGAATCAGATATAGACGAAATATTTATGGAAAAAGGAGAAACAAGTAATTCTAAACAAAAAAGAAAACATGAAGAGAGTTGGAATCCTCATAGTTCTTGGGAAAACTATGAATATGAAACTATGAATAAAAAAGGTTATGCAAAGGCCAGTGGAAAATGGACAAAAGTTGTGGAAGAATTTAAACCTTACTATGAAGAAACTAAATCTAAAAAATTATTAAACTTAGACTATGTAAGAAATCAAGAGGATATACTACAAAGATGGTCTAATGATATGATTATGCTTATAGCAACTGATGAAAAATTTTCTAAGATAAATCTAATGGATGTCAAGAATTTAATAGCTTATAGAACAACAGGAAATGTGCTCAAATTCTTAACAAGTATTAATGATGAAACATGGAATCAATATATAGGAATGGTAGAAAATAATAATCAACAATTTGCTAAACTAATAATGGAATTAATATATAAAGAATTCATAGGCTACAATACTCTTGAACATAAAACAGAAGTAAATAAACTTTTGCGAGAAAAGGCAGAAATTCATCTAATTAATATGCAGATATGTAATATGTGTGAAATAGATAGTTTCATTTGTGAGTATAAAAAATACTATTATGAATTAGATAATGAGACTAGGGAAATATATAGAGGAGTCTTCATATCCAAGTTACCATACCCACTTAGTGCAAAAATAAGAGATATATGGAAATCCCAACCAATTGAATTAGGTGATAGCTTAGGAGGAATTATTCAAATCTTATATAATGAATTAAGATGGCAATGTATAAAGAGTACAAAAGCTAAACAATTAAATAGAGGTAGAACCTCACTTTGTTGTGATATACCAGAGATAGAGCAACCAGGAAATTATGGTTGTAATCAACGAAGTAGAAAAAGTTATAAAAGAAAACATAAATTAAGAAAAACTTATCCAAGAAAAAAGGTCTATAAAAATACTAGAAGAAAGTATTTTAGAAAGAGAAAACAAACACCTAAAATGTGTAGTGAAAAACTATTAGATAAAGTGTGTAGTGAAAACCCACTAGACCCTAAAATTAATAATAAAAATATGGAACTAGTTGAATTGAAACTAAAAGACCCAACAAAAAAAATCAAATGTAAACCTATGATATACACAAAACAAGATAGAGATGAATTTGCTGAAGATATTAAGCAAATGTGTGAGAAAGGATTAATAAGACCATAAAAAAGTAAACATTCAGCACCAGCATTTTATGTTGAAAATCATAATGAGATTAAAAGAGGAAAGAGAAGAATGGTAATTAATTATAAACAAATAAATGATGCTATGGAAGGAGATGCCTATTTTCTTCCAAGAAAGCATTTAATTATTGAAAGAGTTAGAAATATGAACTGGTTTAGTACTTTTGATTGTAATTCTGGATTTTATCAAATAAGATTATCAGAAGAATCTAAAGCTTTAACGCATTTAGTTGTCCTCAAGGTCAATATGAATGGAATGTTCTTCCAATGGGAATGAAACAATCACCAGGTATTTTCCAACGCAGGATGGATTCTATCCTTAAAGAATTCAAAGATTTTTGTCTTATTTATATTGATGATATATTAGTTTTTTCAAATAAGGATCTAGATGATCACTTTAAAAAGTAGAATTAGTACTTAATAGGTGTTTAGAACATGGAGTAGTATTAAGTAAG
Source organism: Vicia villosa (assembly GCF_029867415.1). Lineage (NCBI taxonomy): Eukaryota > Viridiplantae > Streptophyta > Magnoliopsida > Fabales > Fabaceae > Vicia > Vicia villosa. The sequence continues at coordinate 320,889 of NW_026705286.1, read as the reverse complement.
AAAAAAGCTATAGTAGCTCAAAATAAAATCAATTATTTAGGATTAGAAATTGAAAAAGGGAAAATAATAATGCAAAAACATGTATTAGAAAAACTTCAAAATTTTCCCACTAAACTAAAAGACAAAAAGGAATTACAAAGATTTCTTGGATTACTAACATATATTTCAAATGAAGGTTTTATTAAAAATCTTGCAGCTGAAAGAAAATTACTTCAACAAAAACTTAAGAAGGATGCTATTTGGTCATGGACCGAAGAAGACGAAATACTTATTACTAAATTGAAATATTTATGTCAAGATCTTCCTGAATTATATCATCCATCAGATGATGATCTAATTATTATTGAAACTGACGTATCAAATGAATGTTGGGGAGGTGCTATGAAGGCTAAGCCCCCTGGCCAAAAGAAAGAATTACTATGCAGATATATGTCTGGAACCTTTTCAGACAGTGAAATTAATTATCCTACTCATGAAAAAGAAACATTAGCATTAATTCGGATGTTAGAAAAACATCGAATTTATGTTCTTCATAAAGAATTTATTGTTAGAACCGATTCTACTTATGTTGCAGGTTTAAAAAATATTAATCATAAAGGAACTTACAAGCAAGGCAGGCTTATAAGATGGCAGATGAAACTAGCCGAATATACTTACTCAATTACTCACATTAAAGGCGAAAAGAACGTACTTGCAGATATACTTTCTAGAGAATGGAACGAATCTCAGAAGAAATTTTGAAACAACAATTGGAGTTAAAAGAAGCACTAAGAATTCACAAAATAAAAGAGCAAGAACTGATTGGAAAGGAAGTGGAATTAATCGATAAGGAAATAGAAATTATAAAATCTCAACTTAGAATGAAGAATCCACTTGAAGAGATTAAATTAAAAGAACCTAAGAAATGGTATGCAGTATTTAACGGACCATTTCCAGGAATTTATGATGAATGGTATAAAGCAGCCCCTCACTGTACAAAAATCTCAGGAGTTACTTATAAAGGGTATGCCACCAAAGAAGAAGCTGAAAAAGCAATGAATGATCATAGAGAAACAAAAAAATCAAGAAAAGAGAATTATCTTGGCCCAAGAACTTTTTCAGAAACAACAAAGAATAATGCACCAGAAAGAACATCCATGAAAATCTTAGGAAGAATTCCTTCTTCCCTGGATAATTTGCCAATTATGTCTCGAAAAGAGCATGAAAATCAGGTTAAATTCTCTGAAGAAAAATTTAAGGAGAATTTAAAAAGACTTACTTACTGGACCGAGAAAGAAAATACTAATTGTTTCTATATGGTGGATAGAAAGCTTTTTGGAGTAAAAGCTATAATTACACCAGGAGCATCCCAGTTACTAACATTTAATATGTTCCAATTTGGACTTATTGAATGCCTTTATTTAAGTAAAAATCTGGAAGAAATTAATCTTTTCCCATATAATTTTAAAGAATCAGTCCAGAATTTTAAAAAGAATATTGTTGGAGAAAGAAATATTTATTTAAAATTTTATTCAGCCTATCCGGATTTTACAACGAATCAACCAGCCAAGCACTTTGTCTTCATTGGAGTAAGCAATAATCAATTTCCTTTAAGAGATGACTCAAAAGAAGAAATGTATGATGATGATCACTTAAATATAATTTTATCCAATCAAATTTCAAGCATATTCTTTCAATGTCAAGCTATTGGAAAGAATTCATGTATGAAAGTATTGTACAAAGCACCTAATCTCCTACTACTAAGCAAGACAAGTGGAAGGGTACTAAAGGATAGAGATATCCATCTATTGACATCTTTTGAGCTACCATTCTACGCATTTGATAAGGAGACAATGAATTATAAGCCATGTGTACTTAAGGAGTTATGTTCAAATATAAAAAAGAGTGAAAATCATGCATGTGAAAGATGTTTTCAAGAAAAAGATGTCGTGGAAGTGACTAAGTGTCTAGAAAAGTCCATGTGTCTTAAGGATGAGGACAAGGATGAAGCAATAATAGAGTCATGAAGATGAGGATAAAGGAAAGCAATAATAGAGTCATGAAGATGAGGATAAGGGGAAGTAATAATAGAGTCATGAAGTAGATAAAAAGTAAAGTCATTTGTCATGTAGTATTTAAGTGTTTTAAATAAGTGGTACTATAGATGAATAGTACTATGCATTGTTGTAAATAGAAAATAATATTATAATGTGTGTTTAGGGCTATAAATAAGTGCTTCTACGATGGGAAGAAGCAAGTTATAGAAAACAACCTTTGTGTAAGTTTCTCTTTAGAAACATTTGCTAATCCTTTAGGATTTAGCTTGGCACCTTTTGTGTGCGTCGTTGTAACATAAACTTATATCAATAAAACTATGTTTCTACTTATTCAAGAATCATTCAATTAAATTACACAATATATATATCTATTAATCAACTATCTCACATAAACTTACGGAAGCAGCGGTGGACCAAAATTTCAGAAGAAATCATGATCAGGTATAATTTCTTTACTTACTTACTTTTATTAAGTGTTATAATTTTCTTACATGTCTAGCATAACAAAAATGGAAAAAGAAATAGTAAATGATATAGAACATTTACATATTACTGAAGAAGATGGAAATTATGAAGGAAGTATTTTAATAGATCCAACCTTATTTCAAAAAATACAAAAGGAAGACTTAGATTTAACTAAGGATGCAAATATGAAGGGAAAAGATAGAATTGGAGGAATAATGAAAAGATTTAACCAAAAGGATAATATTATATATTATGGTAAAATAATTAATGAAACACCAACTGATATAGCAGATGCCCAAGGATATACCTATATACAATTATTAAATAAAAAGAAACTCATGGAACTCAAGAAAAATATAAAGAAAGATGAACATAGAAATAAAATAGGATATATTCATATAGGAGCAGTGCAAGTATTAATCAAAGAAACTTTTCAAGAAGGAATAAATTCTCCAGTTGAACTAATATTAAAAGATGATAGAATTACAGACTCAGTAGATAAAATACTTGGAGTAGTAGAAGAAAATTTAGCTTATGGTAAACTAAAATTTGAAATACATCCAAATATTGGAATACCTTTAAATACTCAAAGATAAGAGCAAACTTTAACTCTTGAACACAAATTCCTTAGAGGAAATTTAATAAGATCAGGAGATAAAATATTTTCAATCACTTATTGTGTTAATTATGCATTATTAACTAATTCTCATCATAGTATTACCTTTAGAAATAATAATAGAATTGATGTTCCAAGTCTTTTTGAAGATATAGGAAAAATTTATTATCCAAAGAAAAATGAAATAACTGAGCTAGGAACTTTTATGAATAAATCAAAGTTTTTAGAGTTAAGAAAAAATCAAATACCAAAACCACTTAGATTTTATGAACCTGAAAAAATTGAAGAAAGTGATATTGATAAACTTTCAAACCAAGTAAAGGACTTAACAACATATTTAAAAAATAGATTATAAATTTAAACAAAATGAGTATTGCTGAATTTAGTATAAAAGAAAAAGAAAAAGAAATAGTTATAAAAATAAAAGAAATAGATATAACTTATTTTGATAATATTGAAAATAAAGAGAAAGATTTTTATGAAAAACTAAGATGTATTTGGAAATTTACTTTACCAAATGACTTAAAAACAAAAATATGTAAAGAATATGGAAAATTATGTGCTCAAGCTATACTTTTTGAAAATGAAATAGATTATGCACTAGAAAGTGATATAAATTATATTTTATTAGTTGAAAGTTTTTATGATGATGAATTTATAATAGACTTAGCTTTAATAGAAAATGATGAAATTTGGGACTATTTTGATGATGATTAAGCCAATAAAAATAAATTATAAAATTATTTCAATAAATAATGAGGTATCATTTTTGGTATCAGAGCACTAAGATTCAAATTAATTAAATTCAAAAAAAAAAATAGAAAATGAGTATAGTTAATGAAAGATTACGAATTATAGAACTTAATAGTTTAATTAAAAGAACAAGAGGTCACATAAAAATATTATATGACAGATTAGATTATTATATAATAATAGGAGTTAATTTTGAAATTGAAAGAATTACAAAACACCTTTTAGAATATGAAAATAAATTAGATTTTTACAAAGCAAGGTTAAAAGAATTAAATGAATATAAAAATATCCGTCACTGAGATTTGCGACCAAGGAATTAGAGACCAAAGTAAAAATTCGGTCAGTAAAAACCGTCACTATCATGACTTATTTTAGTTGTGGCCGTCTGGTTCACGCAGCCAGCTGTCTTGCTTCCATTTCCTGAACTCTCCCTCCCAATACCCCGCCTCCGCAACAGACATAAACCTGTTGGCTGCCATGTGATACAGCTCCGGATACGCTTCCGACACTGTTTGAATCCCTGCCCACTTGCTGAACCAGAAAGAAACATTAGCTCCACTATTGACCCTGCAGAGAAATAAATCAGAGGCTGACAGACCATTGGATCCAACGCAGTCGTTGATCAAGATTAGATCACGCCACCAAATTGAGTCATTCTTGGATATCACTTCCCTATTGTTGACGTACATTTTAACCTCCGGGTTTTTGTACCTGTGCTTTAACAAATTCGACCATATCGCGTTCGCCTCTGAACAAATTCTCCACTTCCACTTCATTAGTAAAGACACATTCATGCAGTCTACATCTCTTATGCCTAAACCTCCTTCCTCTCTAGACTTGCAAACATTGTGCCAACTGACCCAGTTTATACCTCTTCCACCTTCCACTCCTTTCCAAAGGAAACTTCTTTGAATACTCCTAATCTCATTTATCACCTTCTTAGGCGCACGATAAAAAGATAGCGAATACAAAGGGATAGAATTTAACACCGAGTTGATCAAAACCACCCTACCTCCTATAGAAAGAAATCTCCCTCTCCATTTATCCAATCTCCTTCTTATGTCTTTGATAACGTCTTTCCACATTGCCAACTTCCTCGGACTGTCACCCACCTTAACTCCCAAGAATTTGAAGGGGAGATCACCTATGCCGCAAGACATGAACGAAGACGACATTTGGAGATTAGCATCGGTCATATTAATACCGTAGATGTTGATTTTGCTAAAATTAATCTTGAGACCATCCATAAGTTTAAATCCCCTTAGAATGGACTTCAAACCCCACAGATTGTTTTCATTACCATCACTCAAAATAATGGAGTCATCAGCAAAGTGCAGTATGTCGACAGCATTGTTGTCACCAAAAGAAAAGCCTCTGTACTCCTCAAGACTGGATGCTTTCTCCATGAGGCTGGTCAATGCTTCAATAACTATGACAAACAACAGAGGAGATAGAGGATCTCCCTGACGCAGGCCCCTCTCCACCTTGAAATTGTTTGTACAACTACCATTCACTAAAATTGCCACAGAGCTCGTGAAAACTATGGCCTCCATCCAGCTTAACCACCTTGTCCCAAATCCCATTTTCTTCATAACAAATCTCAGGAAATCCCAGCTAACACAGTCGTACGCTTTCTCGAAGTTTACTTTTAAGACTAAGCATTTAGAGCCTTCTCTTTTAGCCATGTCCATCACTTCGTTAACCATCAAAATACCATCCAAAATGTTTCGATTATTTATGAAAGCATTATGTTTAGGTGATATTATTTGCCCGATTACCTCCTTTAGACGGCCAGCAAGAATTTTAGACAGGATCTTATGGAGACTCCCAACTAAGCAAATTGGCCGATACTCCGATAGGGACTGAGGATTCAGAACTTTAGGAATCAGAGTTATGAATGAAGATGTGCAAGCTTTTATTAATCTAGCCTTCTCATGGAAATCCTCCATAAATCTCTGTAAATCTTCTTTCAGCATCTCCCAATTATTCTTGTAGAAAGCTAAAGTAAACCCATCAGGACCAGGTGTTTTGCTACCTTCACAGTTCCACAAAGCATCTTTTATCTCCTCTACTGTAAACAAACGCTCCAAACTCGCAGCCACTGCATAATCAAGACTCTTGAAATAGAAATATAAAATGGTAAGAATTAATAAAAGGGGGAGTTTTGCGAAACGTCAATTCTAGGGAATAAAATTAATTATTTTCATGGAATTGTTGATAATGATTTTAGTAACTGAAAAAATGATAAATACAAAATAATGATTATTATATATATTTTTTATTTCAATTTAATGAATTTTTAAATAAATTTTTTATTATATTTGCAATGTTATTATATTATTTTATTCTTTATATGTACTGAAAGACACAAACAATATTTTTTTGATATTGTCATTAAATTTTTAAATAACCAAAAAAATAAAAATAAAAAAAAAGTATTTAATTTGATCAAATTTAATGAATTTTATTTACTACATATTTTAATTATATTTGAAATTTTATTACATTATTTTATTATTGATGTGTTAATAAATGTATTTTTTTAGTATATTAATACAAGGGAAATACTTAGCTGTCCTTCAATCTTAGGGCCCAAGTTAAGAACAAAATACATAAAAGTTTTTTTAAAACTTTAACAAAAACTTATAATTAATATTTTTTATTATATTTTCGAATATTAATTTTTTATTTTTTGATTTTTTAACTTGTGCCCCTAAGGCACAAGTTATCATTACCCTTTAAATAATATATTTTGTAATATATGAAAATAATGTAAATTAAATATATTGGCAATTAAATTGGAAGTAAGAAAATTAAGGTAAATGATTTTTTTGACAAAACAAAAATTTGTAATAAGTGATTTAAAAGACGAGATTAGTGAGATATAAAAACTAATGATTTATTGAGAGATACAATAAAAAGGTGTAACATATGACATGTAAGAATTTGCCTTAAATAAAATGATAAAAAACTTTGTAAGAAGATTTTTTTTATAGAATTTGCCTTAAATAAATAAAATGATGCATGCATGCTTTCTTTTATTTACTTTTTTTTTCTTTTATTTGATTTTTCATTAATTATCCGTAATTCCGTTTTATGCGCCGTTCAAAGCGTTGGGTAGCTAATGAAATTATCTATATGATAGAAGTGGAATGGTTAGCTTATGATGAATAAATTATGATTTTGTTAACATGTAATTATGTATATGTGCGTTATAACTTCATAATTTGTGAATAGCATTGTGATGACATGTTATGTGGTGCAATATTCATGATGTGTGTGAATGAATGTATGCTATTTAAAATGCAATTGTGGAGAATTATTACTTGATGACTTAATCTTAGGTCGTTGTGTAAATGACATGTGATAGTGTATGTCATGGATTAATGTTAATTGTGGATAACATGTAATGGTATTTCGTACCACGTGCTAATTGTGAGATTTGGAAATGATGAATGCTAATTGTTATGCATTGTTGTAATTGTTATATGATAAATGTGTTTTGTACAATGGTTAAATAATTCAATTATTTGAGTTTTGGTGATATGCTTGGATGTTAAGATTATATGGATAATTCTTAATTGCATATGTTTCGATAATTGTATGTATACACGATGCTTAGATTTAGGAAATGTATATGTTGTTTTAGGGAATTGTTGAGAATAACATTGATTGGCTCGTATGATATATGTTATTGTGATTGATAAATGCTATGTGAATGCTTTATTTATGACGTATGCATGTTGTGCAACGTTTGGTGGATAATTCGAATGGTGCGAATTATTGTGGTATGCGGTATGTTAAGATTGTGTGATAATCTTAACTGCATATATTGTGAGTCTTGTTGTACATGCATTCATGGGAAGATGATACTCCGGTTGACCTTGATCCTTGATCGGAAATAGAGGTGGTGAAGCTTTGGATTCACATGTTGGCTTGGATCCTAGAGGTAGAATTGGAAGCAGTGAAACTTTGGGTTCACAAGATAGACGTTGATCCTTAATTGGAAATAGGCGTAGTGGCTTTGATCTTGTCCGGATCGGAAACGTGGCAAAACATGAATCTCCATCATTCAATCATGCAAAACATGAATCTCCATGACATAACGTGAGTTCCATTAGTTAGAAACTTGGGGAGAGTTGCATGCTAAATGGGATAGTGTGATAATTGCCTGAAATGTGTCAGTGTATGGAATATAGTATAGTATTGATGATGCATATGCTGATTTTTATGAGTTTTGATGACCTAAGTATGTAATTGCATGTTAGGGTTGATGTGAGAGGTATTGGAACTGGTTTTTATGCAGAAAAATAAGTATTTTTCAGTCTGAGTTGCAGGAAAAATTATTACCCTATAATGAAAATAAATTTATGGCAAGAAAATTGGGTTTCTGGGCATTCTGCGTGCAGGAAATCGATGACCCTTTGTAACTCGGTGAACTGACTTTTTATCGATCGAAATGTCGCGGTTAAGCATGAGTCGCCACCGACTTTTATTTTATCCAAATTAAATCGGAAAGGCTAAAAGAACAGGAAAAACCTTTTAAATAAAATAGGGTTCGGGGGGTAATTATGCAAAGGGAAGGTGTAAGGCACCCTTTGCATCCATGGTTTTCCATGGGCTCTTAATTGCTTTGCTCGTTTTGAAACCAAAAGTTTAGAAATGTATAGAAGATGAAGAAACAAGGACTTTAGCTCGTGAATGAGCGTAGCCTTGAAAGTGTTTAGAAAATAGTAGAAAGATGTTTTTAAACCAGAGCATGCAATTAAGGGCTAATTACCTGGTTAGATGAAAAATGTTCTTTTAGCCTTTCAGAGTAAAAGGATCTATCCTTGCCATAAGAGGGCAGGAAGCCTTTCATTTGGAGGTTGAAGGGTCATCGAAGCATCCTTTGCCATAAGACTGTCCCATGCCATAGGAGGGCCGGTAGTCTAAGGCAAGGATCAGAATAAGCCATTTTTCGTTAGGCAACCAGAAGATACCTCAGCCTTTTTCCGTAGGCAACTTCCGAGGGTTGAGGTCATATAGTGTATCGAAGGCAGCATCATTAGGGTCGTATGACCTTTATTTATCGAGGCAGCATGGCTGAGGTATCCTCGTATTCGAGGGACATGGCTTATTCTGCAAAAAACACAAGGCAACAGGCAACAAGGCAACAGGCAACAAGGCAACAAAGAGGTTACCCAAAGGGGTGCGTGTGTGCACCAATCACGTGATTATATTCAATTATATTATCTTGTAAATTAGTGATTCTAGGTTAATTACAATCTTGCACTCCCTAAATTACTTAACCACGCAAATATAGCAAAATACGGGGCGGGAAATTGTAACCAGCGGATCCCTTAATCAGGGTTTGACATAAGTAATAATAAAACAGAAAAACAGGGTTTAGGGTTACCAAACTTGTAGCTTTGGCGATCGACAAACCCTGAAAATGCAAACAGACAAAAATAGGGTGAGTGTATGGCTAATTCAGTGAATATTAGAGTTAACCCTAACTTAATAAAAAAGGTGGCAAAAAGAAATTAAATAGGAATAAGAACTTAGCTTCGAATTTGATCTGATATGGTTGGCGGGCAAAGGTTTGCCTCGAGCCTTAAGCATTGATTCTGATCATCAAAGAATTGGCAAAGGAAAAGGAAAGGAATGAACGTAGGAGAAATTCTATATGCAAGGAAATCAAACCCTAATTAAACGAAATAAAAGGTAAATAATAAAAAGGGTTTAGAACTTAGCTTCGTTCTTTTGACGTGGCGCATAGTCGGGGTGTATGTGAGAAGTAACCCTGAAAAGAATACACACAAAAAAAACAATATTTTTAGTGTATGGAATGATCTTCGTAAACCCTTATCAGGGTACAAGTTAGTCATAGTTAATAGAATAAAAATAACTTAATTGTCGATTTTCAACCCAATTAATTAAATCGAAAAAAATATGTTTTTGATTAAATTATCTAACCCTAATAAGTATTTTAAAGAAATATTAAACTAATTAAATAATTAAACAAAATTAATCTAATCATTTAATCACATAAAAAATTATTATTAAAACTTAACTAAATTAATCATTTAATTAAAATAATTTTATGAAGAAAAGAAAGTTTTTTTTTTTGGTTTTATTAAAACATGCAAATAATATAAAAAAAAAATGTTATTTAAGAAAAAGAAAACTAAATAATAATAATAATAAAAAGGAATTAGAGATCTTAGCTGGCTGCGATTGGGTGTGATTTGCAGAGGGAACTCATGGTGGTCATGCCTGTTTGGGGACGTCGATCCCGGTATTGGCTCAATCTGAGGGCTCACGTTGAAAGAGCATGATAGACCTTTGTGGGTAGCGTGCACTCGATTTGTAATTGGTTTATTTGGAAAAAATAGGCAGAGATGGGATTCGAACCCTCGCGTGTCCACTTACCCTCACACGCCTGATGCCATCTATGCTGCATACGTTATATGTTATTATGCAACTTCAATATTAATAAAAATAATTAGAAAACTAACTGAACAATTCAAACTGAATCAGATGAGCGCCCTGGACCCTGCTTCATCTTCCTCGCGACGCCGTAACCCTGCAATCCTCAAGGTCACACAAATATGCAAGATAAATTTATATCAAGACCATGGATCGATTGGAATTGAGCTTCCGAACACAATGGTACCCTCTGTTTCGCCCAATTTTGGTTATTTAGGAAAATCCCAATTCTGAACTAAGAACCCTAGCCATGGTGGATTCGTCAAACCTTAACAAAAATTGAATTAAAGTTGCAGAAAGCTTTAAAACATGGTTGTAAACATGCATCTATGATCATAATACGTTTATGCCATGTAAATCGATGCAATCGAATTCTCCAAAAGTAGAACAAACCGTGACGAATCGTTGATGATTCTGAATGTCTTAACCTTGGAAAACGATCGGGAATCGTTCAAGGATGTCCTGGGAATGCGTTTGGCTCTTCAAAGCGCTCTGAATCCACCTGCAAGTCCAAGAATGTTTTTGATTTTTCTTCACTTTGGATGAGTTCGGTTATGGTGTTTAAGGCCTGCCAATCCTTGCGCCTTTCCTCCGAAAAAACCCTCTCCTGATTAGCAATTCGTTATGCATATATATGGGACTGCATTAGGTTTAACGAATTTGGAAAGAAAAAATGTGATTGAGAATCAAGAAATTTGATGTGAGAATTGCACAAAAACTTTCCAACTTTTGCTCATCCTATTTTCCCACTTTTCACGTATATTTCTGATCTCCACAACTGATATGGGATTGACTTTGATTTAAAAATCCAATCATATAATCCTTTATCAATTTAAACTTGATTTTATTTGATTTACTTCAAGTTTAAATAAATAAACTCAAAATAAATGAAATAAAATTACTACATGGAGATAAATGGACATATTAGGTGATTGGAGTTAATTGGAAATTCAATCTTTGATTTTAAACAAATTATTTTGTATTTTATTTAATTTATTAATATTTAAGTGAATAAAACTTCAACTAAATAAAAATAAATGTAATAAAATAAAAATAATTAGTCTAAGAGTCCTTATATGGCCTATGGACACGTTTGGGATCCATTATTTAGGCCCATTAGTCAAGAAACTCAAAATTTTCCAATTAGGGTTTCATGTTCTTCTTGAATTTCGCTCAACTTGTGCAAGTCATAACTCCTTCATTTATTTGTTGTATGGAAGTGTTCTTGAGCTTTTCTTGATGAATCAGGGCTTGAAAGTTGTCAGGAGGATCCTTTGAGGCATATGAGAGACCAAGGATTCCATTTGAGGTCGTAGAACTCGATTTTTCTTGAAGAGAAGCAAAACCCTAGTTGTGGATTATTTGTTTAGGAGAGTGTGCGTCCACTTAGATCTTGAGCTATTGAGCTTAAGTATAAAAATATGATGGGCAAATTTTGGGGTATGACAGCTGCCCCTGTTCAATTATCTTAAACCTGAAGATGTAGAGTGGTTTGTATGCCAGTCGGTATCTGAAGGTGGAAGATGATTGAACACTAGAATACCAAGAAATTTGCCCTAGCTGAAGTAGGGACCTTTTGTCGGAGATGGGCTTGTAGATGCCATCTGGTAGTTGTTGGAGTGAATTAATTGTAGTGACTCTATTGTCACGATTGTTTCTGTACTGAATACCAGGATTAGACATGTGACTTAATCGTTATGACTCCATTGTCGTGACTTCGTTGTGGTGATTCCGTCATCGTGACTCGGTTGTCGTGATTCCATCATCGTGACTCAGTTGTCGTGATTCCTTTATCGTGACTCAGTTGTCGTGATCCCTTTATCGTGACTCAATTGTCGTGATTCCTTTATCGTGACTCAGTTGCCGTGATTCCTTTATCGTGACTCAGTTGCCGTGATTCCTTTATCGTGACTCAGTTGTCGTGATTCCATCATCGTGACTCAGTTGTCGTGGTCTTTTCTGATTTGCGTGTTGTGATTAAGTTTGTTTCTTTCTTTGACTGTGTCAGCCCCATTCGTGGTGGCCAAATTAGGTCTCGGAGAGATGGTCGTGTCAGTACCATTCATAGTAACTGAATTAGATCATAGATATTGTTTATCTGCTTGTACTTATGTCCTGAAAAAAGTAGAGTTAGTTTTTATGCAATGTTATGACGCATGTGCTATGAGTTTCTCAAAATAAATGAGAAACTTGTATATGAGATAATGTATGCAATGTATGAACATGTTTATGATATATGATGTCAGAATATGATTTTTTGTCCTTGATTGAGAAAATAAATCTCTGCATCATTGTGATTTTGATATATGCTTTTTTTTGAAGATGCTCAGCTGGGAATTTATGATTTCTGCTTGGAGATGATCAGTGACTTGATGTTCCCTGATTGGTGATAAAGATATTGATAAATCATGTTGGAGGAGAGCGACAGTGTTGAAGATGTAAACTCTGTTGGGCAGCCATGTCTTTGTCGGGACGAGAGCATTTGAAGATATCTTCTTAATGATTGCTCTGTGGGGATGTGGTTTTGTGAACCTGGCTTTGTGGGAAGACGTGGATGTCTTGAACGTTGCCCCCAATATTATAGTACCTGCCATTCCTGGATTTAAGACATGTCACTGAATGTTGATCAAGATGTCAAACTGGACTTGCATAGGTTTGCCCCCGCTAGTAAGAGCTTTGGAAAGATTCGCCTCACGAGGACTTTATGAGATGTGCGCTATGGGCGACATGCCCTCAGTAATCGTAAACTCAGGATGATGCCCTTGATTATTTTGGCATCCTGAGAGATTCTCAGAATCTTGACTTGATTGCCTCAGTTTGATCAGGAACATAACTTGAAACCCACTTGAGGTGTATGCCTTTGATTGTTTGGCTTTTGAGAGATTCTTGGAACCTTAACTGGATTGCCCCAGATTGATTGGGCAAAACATGCCATGCCCATTGTATACGTGGGAGACATTTCTTCTCGAAGTAATTTTGTCTATCGGGATAACTTTCAGTCATTAGCCATACCCTGTGCAAGTTCTTTCTGATGCTAACATTTGAAATTATGTAGCAGAATATGTTTAATAATGAGTTCATGAGATGCAGTGCATACGTTTGTCTTGAGTTTTGAGAAAAACATTAAAACAAGAGATGTAAAAACATGATATTTGTAACAACGTGATGTTTGTAAAAATGTGATGTTTATAAAAACAGGATATCAACTTAACATTTGTAGTAAACCTTAAGGAGTCGGGATACCTTTTTGGTGACAGTATGCTTTCGAACTAACCATGCTTCAATTAGGACTTTCAAGGGTTGTAACGTGGCTTGGTTCACGGTTTAAGAAACGAAGGATAAAGGCTCAAAGTTTATTTATACCCACCCCTCTTCGTGATGATCTTCAGTCCTAAACTCAGTTAATTCGGCTTATGCATTCAGGTTCCAAGAGACTTTTGGATTTGCACCTTTGATAATGATGATGATTCGCAAGCAGAGAGAATTTTTGAGATGGCAGTCACTTCTTCCTTTCGGTAGTCACAACATTGTGTTGTTTAGGAATTTATTAACTTCTCTTCTTTCATTTTTTGATATCCCTAACTTCTGCCTGAACTGTCTCTTTTGAACTTACAGTCAGCGGGACGCCTTGATTTTTGCCTAAGTCTTCTTTTTGATTTTTGACTTAGCAGGTTTTTCTTTGTATATATGTTTTTTCATTTTTTTTTCTTTTTTGAAAGATATTGACTGCCTCGCTTGACGATTGATGAACCATCATTGGCTTTTGACATCTCTAACATTTCTTTGATGTGTGCGGATGATCGCTTGTGATTGAACCCTTTGTTGAAAGGTGTAATGAACGATTTTCTTGAAATAGAATGCACAGCCAAATTAAACTGAGAACTACCCTGCCCCAGGTTATGATCAAGGTTTTTAATTAGTAACAAAAAAACTTCTACTCCTTAGGCTCAAAGGGGTTGACGAGGGATTAACATCCTTATATCTCCACTGTTTTAGGAATTGAAACAATGCCTGTACATCGTCAGCATAGTTTGTTCGAAAGCATACTGTATGAGGTTGCGGTATTGTTTTCGTCACCCTCCCTCAAAAGGCTTACAGCTTAGCAGGAGTTGAATAAACACAAAACATATGCAAAGTAAATACGTAAATTAGAAGGAGTGATAGCGAAATAATTTATTCAAGACAAACATATGCAATGCACTGATGATGATTATTAAAACAAGATAATGTCTATCATAAGCCGAATGTTTAAACAAACAGGAAAGAAATTGCAAACGAAAGTAAATCTAATGATCTAAAAGTCTATCTTTCTAGCCATCCACAGCATTAGCAATCTTGTTGTGATTAGGCATGGCGGCAGTGATCACATTAGGAGTTGCAGGAGAGTCGAACTCAATTTCACCAGCGTCGATCATATCTTGAATTTTGTTCTTCAGCGGCCAACAATTCTCTGTGTCGTGTCCAGGACTATTAGAATGATATGCGCATCTTGCGTTGGGTTTGTAGCTAGGAGCAGAGGTGTTAGGATTCTTAGGAGGATCCCTCAGGGTAACCAAATTTGCCTTTAGCAGATGTTGTAAAGCTTGAGCTAACGACATATTGATCTTTGTGAATTGTCGTCTTGGTGTATCTTGTTTGTTTTGACGGCCTTGTTGAGGCGCCGGTGTGGAGCTCAGGATTGCCCCAATAGATTGATCATGGTTTATCCTTTTCTGCCCATACACAGCATTGGAATCTGACCTCCCATTGAAATGCTTCTTTGTAGTACCTGAGGATGCAGCCACTTGAATCTTACCACTTCGAATGCCACTCTCTACACGTTCCCCAATCAGTATGAGTTCAGTGAATCCAGATGATGAACTTCCCAGGAAATGGCTATAAAAAGGACCAGTCAGTGTACTCGTGAACATATCGACCAATTCTCTGTCAGCTAGAGAGGGTTTGACTCTTCCAGCTAGATCTCTCCATTTCTGAGCATACTCCTTGAAACTTTCATTAGAGCCCATAGACATGTTTTGTAGTTGCATTCGAGTTGGTGCGAGATCGGAATTATATTGGTATTGCTTGTAGAAAGCAACAACCAAATCTTCCCAGGTACGGATGTGGGTACTCTCCAATTGATAGTACCATTCGAGTTGAGTTCCAAATAAGCTCTCTTGGAAAAAGTGGATCCAAAGCTTCTTATCAGCAGTATGAGGTTGAATCTTCCTCACATAAGACCTCAAGTGTAGTTTAGGACAGGATACTCCATCATACTTAGCAAAGGAGGGAGTTTTGAATTTTGGAGGAATAACGACCCCCGGAACGAGTCCAAGCTCTTCAAAATCCAGCCCAGGTACCTTCTGAATTTCCACGCCTCTCAGACGCTCTTCTAACATCTTGTATTTGTCATCAGGATGTTCATCCTCATGGTGATAGTCCTCTTCTTCTTCAGAGGGTTTGGCAGAATCATGGTTACTTTTTGCATCAGTTTTGATACTAGCATCATCATCTTGCTCATCCTCATCACTGTCTTCAGAGGGTTCAGCATCCCTGAGTTGCAAGATCGGTCTAAGCTTTTTCCCCAGAGCCTTTTTACCCTTCTTCTTCTTCTTGGTCAGGAGTGCTTTCAGTTCATCTTGCCCCTTGGACAGGTTCAGGATCAGATCTTGAAACTGGGCATTCTGAGCTTGAAGGTCTTTGACTGATTGCTCGAGATTCATGATGCTGAAATAAACAGCGAGGTGGTAAGAAACCTGTGGTGGAAACCTGTGATGCAATGTTATGAATGCAGATGCAATACTTCCAAGGATCTTTGGAAATTTAGTTAGCAACATTGGAACATGATTCGATCGCTTCTTCGTTTGAAGAACTCTGATTTTTTGGATGTTCTTCTATGGGAATCAAGCTCACCATATCCAGTGGGTCATAGCCTCTGATTCGGGAACTTCTGAATTTGAAGGTACATGGCTAGAGGAAAATAAATCCTCTTGCCCCTTGATAGATGTTGAGTCTCTGAATTGGAAGGTATGTGGCCAAAGGAAAATAAATACACTTGCCCCTTGATAGGGATTCAGTCCTTGATAAGAGCATCTCAAATTGTGCGCCCTAAATTCCTAAGATCCTTGAAAGGGTTAGTTAAATCATGTTATGCTTATGATGTCATGATGTCATGATGTTATGCAATGCATCAGGAAAAGTGTAAGATGGTAAAGACGAGTGAGTCCCACAAGAAAAACCTGCAAGAAAATCAAAGGGTTAGTGGAAAGCACAGACAAGTCACACAAGTCACACAATTTTTGGCTTAAGGCTTGCATGGGGTCTGATCAGGTGTCCTTCCCAAGGGTATTTCTATGGATAAAGAGATTTCAGCAACAGGTTCTACCAAGTGACTCAGAATTGTCAGCCCCCTCTAAAGCACCCTCGAACATGGTACATGCATACCACGCAATGATACTTTAGGAAGAAACCTATCTGAGCTGTAGTATCGGGTAGCGACCATAACTTGGCATGCACCAAGAATAGCCCCCCCACTACGTTCCTAAAAGTGTAAGATGGGTTAAAGGTGACTAAAGGTCCCTGAGCTCCGACGCACCCAAAGATACATGCGTAAACCTCTCTCATGCAAAAGAGGTACACAATAACCAGTGGAGGCCTAACTCAAGTGCGAACTTCATTTTGACCAACCCCAAGCATGCACAAGGGGGGTCTCCATGACTATGCCGCTCCTAAACTTAAGTGTTCTTGAATCCGGGAATAGGATTCGTCCTTCAGTTTTCCCAAGACAAACCTGAAAAATAAAACAAGCAAAGCAAACAAATAGAAAACATTTAAATGATTCCTAAACTTTTAAGGTAACCCCTCTTTTATCGAAAAATCCCCAGCAGAGTCGCCAGTTCTGTAACTCGGTGAACTGACTTTTTATCGATCGAAATGTCGCGGTTAAGCATGAGTCGCCACCGACTTTTATTTTATCCAAATTAAATCGGAAAGGCTAAAAGAACAGGAAAAACCTTTTAAATAAAATAGGGTTCGGGGGGTAATTATGCAAAGGGAAGGTGTAAGGCACCCTTTGCATCCATGGTTTTCCATGGGCTCTTAATTGCTTTGCTCGTTTTGAAACCAAAAGTTTAGAAATGTATAGAAGATGAAGAAACAAGGACTTTAGCTCGTGAATGAGCGTAGCCTTGAAAGTGTTTAGAAAATAGTAGAAAGATGTTTTTAAACCAGAGCATGCAATTAAGGGCTAATTACCTGGTTAGATGAAAAATGTTCTTTTAGCCTTTCAGAGTAAAAGGATCTATCCTTGCCATAAGAGGGCAGGAAGCCTTTCATTTGGAGGTTGAAGGGTCATCGAAGCATCCTTTGCCATAAGACTGTCCCATGCCATAGGAGGGCCGGTAGTCTAAGGCAAGGATCAGAATAAGCCATTTTTCGTTAGGCAACCAGAAGATACCTCAGCCTTTTTCCGTAGGCAACTTCCGAGGGTTGAGGTCATATAGTGTATCGAAGGCAGCATCATTAGGGTCGTATGACCTTTATTTATCGAGGCAGCATGGCTGAGGTATCCTCGTATTCGAGGGACATGGCTTATTCTGCAAAAAACACAAGGCAACAGGCAACAAGGCAACAGGCAACAAGGCAACAAAGAGGTTACCCAAAGGGGTGCGTGTGTGCACCAATCACGTGATTATATTCAATTATATTATCTTGTAAATTAGTGATTCTAGGTTAATTACAATCTTGCACTCCCTAAATTACTTAACCACGCAAATATAGCAAAATACGGGGCGGGAAATTGTAACCAGCGGATCCCTTAATCAGGGTTTGACATAAGTAATAATAAAACAGAAAAACAGGGTTTAGGGTTACCAAACTTGTAGCTTTGGCGATCGACAAACCCTGAAAATGCAAACAGACAAAAATAGGGTGAGTGTATGGCTAATTCAGTGAATATTAGAGTTAACCCTAACTTAATAAAAAAGGTGGCAAAAAGAAATTAAATAGGAATAAGAACTTAGCTTCGAATTTGATCTGATATGGTTGGCGGGCAAAGGTTTGCCTCGAGCCTTAAGCATTGATTCTGATCATCAAAGAATTGGCAAAGGAAAAGGAAAGGAATGAACGTAGGAGAAATTCTATATGCAAGGAAATCAAACCCTAATTAAACGAAATAAAAGGTAAATAATAAAAAGGGTTTAGAACTTAGCTTCGTTCTTTTGACGTGGCGCATAGTCGGGGTGTATGTGAGAAGTAACCCTGAAAAGAATACACACAAAAAAAACAATATTTTTAGTGTATGGAATGATCTTCGTAAACCCTTATCAGGGTACAAGTTAGTCATAGTTAATAGAATAAAAATAACTTAATTGTCGATTTTCAACCCAATTAATTAAATCGAAAAAAATATGTTTTTGATTAAATTATCTAACCCTAATAAGTATTTTAAAGAAATATTAAACTAATTAAATAATTAAACAAAATTAATCTAATCATTTAATCACATAAAAAATTATTATTAAAACTTAACTAAATTAATCATTTAATTAAAATAATTTTATGAAGAAAAGAAAGTTTTTTTTTTTGGTTTTATTAAAACATGCAAATAATATAAAAAAAAATGTTATTTAAGAAAAAGAAAACTAAATAATAATAATAATAAAAAGGAATTAGAGATCTTAGCTGGCTGCGATTGGGTGTGATTTGCAGAGGGAACTCATGGTGGTCATGCCTGTTTGGGGACGTCGATCCCGGTATTGGCTCAATCTGAGGGCTCACGTTGAAAGAGCATGATAGACCTTTGTGGGTAGCGTGCACTCGATTTGTAATTGGTTTATTTGGAAAAAATAGGCAGAGATGGGATTCGAACCCTCGCGTGTCCACTTACCCTCACACGCCTGATGCCATCTATGCTGCATACGTTATATGTTATTATGCAACTTCAATATTAATAAAAATAATTAGAAAACTAACTGAACAATTCAAACTGAATCAGATGAGCGCCCTGGACCCTGCTTCATCTTCCTCGCGACGCCGTAACCCTGCAATCCTCAAGGTCACACAAATATGCAAGATAAATTTATATCAAGACCATGGATCGATTGGAATTGAGCTTCCGAACACAATGGTACCCTCTGTTTCGCCCAATTTTGGTTATTTAGGAAAATCCCAATTCTGAACTAAGAACCCTAGCCATGGTGGATTCGTCAAACCTTAACAAAAATTGAATTAAAGTTGCAGAAAGCTTTAAAACATGGTTGTAAACATGCATCTATGATCATAATACGTTTATGCCATGTAAATCGATGCAATCGAATTCTCCAAAAGTAGAACAAACCGTGACGAATCGTTGATGATTCTGAATGTCTTAACCTTGGAAAACGATCGGGAATCGTTCAAGGATGTCTTGGGAATGCGTTTGGCTCTTCAAAGCGCTCTGAATCCACCTGCAAGTCCAAGAATGTTTTTGATTTTTCTTCACTTTGGATGAGTTCGGTTATGGTGTTTAAGGCCTGCCAATCCTTGCGCCTTTCCTCCGAAAAAACCCTCTCCTGATTAGCAATTCGTTATGCATATATATGGGACTGCATTAGGTTTAACGAATTTGGAAAGAAAAAATGTGATTGAGAATCAAGAAATTTGATGTGAGAATTGCACAAAAACTTTCCAACTTTTGCTCATCCTATTTTCCCACTTTTCACGTATATTTCTGATCTCCACAACTGATATGGGATTGACTTTGATTTAAAAATCCAATCATATAATCCTTTATCAATTTAAACTTGATTTTATTTGATTTACTTCAAGTTTAAATAAATAAACTCAAAATAAATGAAATAAAATTACTACATGGAGATAAATGGACATATTAGGTGATTGGAGTTAATTGGAAATTCAATCTTTGATTTTAAACAAATTATTTTGTATTTTATTTAATTTATTAATATTTAAGTGAATAAAACTTCAACTAAATAAAAATAAATGTAATAAAATAAAAATAATTAGTCTAAGAGTCCTTATATGGCCTATGGACACGTTTGGGATCCATTATTTAGGCCCATTAGTCAAGAAACTCAAAATTTTCCAATTAGGGTTTCATGTTCTTCTTGAATTTCGCTCAACTTGTGCAAGTCATAACTCCTTCATTTATTTGTTGTATGGAAGTGTTCTTGAGCTTTTCTTGATGAATCAGGGCTTGAAAGTTGTCAGGAGGATCCTTTGAGGCATATGAGAGACCAAGGATTCCATTTGAGGTCGTAGAACTCGATTTTTCTTGAAGAGAAGCAAAACCCTAGTTGTGGATTATTTGTTTAGGAGAGTGTGCGT
Source organism: Vicia villosa (assembly GCF_029867415.1). NCBI lineage: Eukaryota > Viridiplantae > Streptophyta > Magnoliopsida > Fabales > Fabaceae > Vicia > Vicia villosa. The sequence goes on along the minus strand of NW_026705286.1, from coordinate 300,243 downwards.
CCACTTAGATCTTGAGCTATTGAGCTTAAGTATAAAAATATGATGGGCAAATTTTGGGGTATGACACCCTTATTATAGAAATCGATTTCCTAAGACTGCGTTGGAAATATAGAATTGAAAATACCATAACTAGAGTTCCATAACTTGGAATTAGGCGTCGTCGGAGGCTTTGGAAAGCTAACGGAAAGGGCAATGAGATGCCTATGCTTCCACAACTTTATCACACTCTTAACTATTAATAAT